>NW_017731900.1:373221-374527 GCF_001890085.2 Hipposideros armiger | reverse complement strand
GAACAGACAAGTTGCTGTCCTTTTGTTCTTCAGTCTAGCTGTGGAGGACGTCGCTTCACTGGCCCATGTTGGTATTATCATTGCGCTCTTCCCGGATGAGGCAGATTGGTCGCCAGCCTATGGACAGCCGTTCACAGCGGCTCTTGGCAGCTCACACCGGCTGCCAGCTGCTCACGCTGGCTGCCAGCCACCCATGGTAGCTTACAGTAGCCCACTGCAGCAGGGGCTGCAGTCTACGCCATTGCCGGCGACTCATGGCAGCCCAGCTCCAGGTTGAGCTGCTGCTCACCATCTTAGCTGTAGAGGGCAGTGTCACTGGCCCTCATGTGAGATCCGAACCAGGGCCCTGCTGCTTAGAGCTGGCATCCCAAGCCAGCTCTTAACCAACGCGCCACTCGGCTGGCCCTTATGCTTTTTCTGAGTCTCATAATCCAGCAGCCAATCTGTGCTGGTGTCAGATGGCCTCATTTCCATTTCATACATTAGCTACCTGATTACGAGAGGAAGAAAAACAATCTAATAATCTAGAAAGTCAGGTTTGCTCTAATGATATTTAAAAAAACAACATTCAATACAAAGGGTGCCAAAAAAATGTATACACATTTTAAGAAAGGAAAAAACTATTAAAATTATAATACTCAATATATAACTTCTGCAATTACAAGAGGTGCTCAAAGTGGTTACCTTCAGCGTCCAGACACTTCTGATTATGGCAAACTACTGCTTGAGCAGTGTTGACCAAAGTGTCCATTTGTGTACATTTTTTTTTTTGGGCACCCCTGGTATATGCTATAAGTTGTAGGTGGTTCATGAAGTTGCCACATTCATTGGGAAGAACAAAAGCGCATTGTCATTGCTTTTATGTAAGTTTCCTGGTATCTCATACAGGGAGCTTGAAGGGTGATTTGACAGAACTCAGAAGAGACTTCTCAGAATTAGAAATGTATATATGGAGCCATGTTTGGAAGTCATTAGAAAAGACTAATGAATAGTGTCACTGAGAAGGAACACCTCTAGCTGTGTGACTCTGTCACTGAGAAGCATATTAAGGTCAAAGGCTGTAAATATGGTCACTATGGTTCCAAAGAAATGAAAAATACCAGAGGCAACTTACATTAAGCCACCTTCTATTAAAGAGGACAATGGAAGTGACATTTCCTTTAAAGTAGAATGTATTTTAAACTGGTCAATACTCTAGTTACTGAAACAGACTACTGCAGTAATCTTTTTGAGCAGTAGTTCTTAACTGTCGGTGTTCATTACAACCAACTATTAAAATATACAGAGGAGGGCCGGCCGAGTGGCG
>NW_017731900.1:367558-372840 GCF_001890085.2 Hipposideros armiger | reverse complement strand
TATTGAACTCAAGTTTTATTCATCATAAAATTCATATAACTCCTCATCACTGTCAAAACTCCCAACCATTAGCTTGTCCTCATCTGTGTCTGATGACAAATTACTGTCTTCATATATTGCCTCTCATGGCCCTCTTCTGCTGTGGCGTTTTCAGTAGGGTTTCTTTTTGCTGTAGCCAGTCTCCGATTGTTTTCTCAGTTGGAGGAGGACCAAACTTATGTTCAGCAGCACGATTTCCATTCACTTTTGCAAACTGCATCATGTTTAACTTGAATTCAGCACTGTACGAAAATCTTTTCTGAGCCATTTCTGGGCAGAACGTGGACAAACGTAACCTACCGTAATATACCGGTAACAAGTGTGAAACAATAAGTGCAAAGACAACAAGCGTGAAAAAGGGGGAAATGCAAGTAAAAAAACTAATAACCACTGTATAAGACGCATCCAGTTTTTAGATCCCAAATTTTTCAAAAAAGGGTGCGTCTTATACGTGGGGAAATACGGTAGCTTGTATGCTTCAAAAATGTCACAGTATTGAAAAACAAAGGCAGTGTAACAAGTTGTCACAGGTTAATGGAAACTAAAACACATACTAACTACATGCAACACATTTTTTTGATATGGAGGACATCACTGGGACAATGGTAGAATTTGAATAAGGCCTGTAAGTTACATATTTCCTGTTTTAATTATTGTACTGTGGTTATATCCTTGTTAGAAAACACACTAAAAAATATTTAGGAGTAAAGGTACAATACATATACAACCTCCACTCAACCAGTCTTGAAAAAAAATATGTGAGTATCTAGAAAGAGAATGACAAAACAAATATTAAATGTTTAAAATTGTGAAATATGGGTGAAGCGTATATGAGCATTCTTTGTATTGTTTTCCAACTTGTCTGAAATTTGAAATCATTTCAAAATACATTTAATAAATATTAGTATTTTATTTAATATTCAGAAAAGAACACCTAAAACTCCAAAATCAACTTCCATGATGTAGGAATGACTTAGGGATGTGTAGGAGAATTCAGAGAAAAAAGGGGAGGGGGAGTGAAAAGATGAGAGAACCCTATTTATTGAAAGGCACTATAACTGTGCAATATTAACAGCACAGTTTTACCTGTTATTCCTGCAAATCAAGAACAGGCATGAAAGACAAGATGATATAGTCTAATTTGTGGCATTAGGTAAATTATTTGTCTAGAGAAGTGGACAAGAGATGAATGAAAAACAGAAGTTGGCTTTTAGATTGTTTTCAGATTGAGACTGTTCCCCATAGTAAGTAATTTAAGCTAAGCATAGAAATGAGATTCTATACTTTTGATAAGTTTCCACAAGTGAGACAGGAATATCTACATTAAAGATCTAATGTAAGTCGTTATCAATTTGAATAATCTGGTTTAAATCAGGTGAGAGTCAGTTTTGTCATTTTGCATTTCCAGATTTATACAGCATTAGAATTGAACAGGATCTGTTACGTTGAAAATTTTTATAGCGAGGTGTGCTCCAAGACTCAATTTTATTCATAAGTCTGGTTTTTGCTGGGAGGTCATGCTAATAATGTACATTTTTAAAAATATGCTTTTCCTTTGTGAGGGTTTTCTACATCTCAGCCAAAAGATCTTAGTTCCATTAAAGTAAATGTTAACCAAAAAAAAAAAAAAAAAAANTAAGATGGAAAAGGCATTAAATTTGTGGGTGAAAAATATGAACAGAAAAAAAAATGTATATATACATACATTCATATACATGTATATATTGGGGGTGCCAAAAAATGTATACACATGGCTTGTATTCATCTTTTGTTATCGGTATATATTATTACAATTCTAATACAGTTTTTTCCTTTCTTAAAATGTGTATACTTTTTTTGGGCACTGTCTGTATATAAACAAACCATTTGGTACTATCTGTGGTTTCAGGTGTCCACTGGGGACCTCGGAACATATTAGGACTACTGTACTATGTGGGCTCAATTCAACTTGAATAACTTCCTTTAGCATTTCTTGTAAGGTGGATTTCCTAAAAATCAATTCTTAAAATTTGAGAATGTCCTCATTTTGCCTTCATTTCTGAGAGTTTTGCTAGAAATAAGATTCTTGGTTGACAGTTTTTTCTATTCAGCACTTTGCATGTTATCCCACTGCCTTCAGGCTTCCACTGTTTCTGATGTCAACTGTTAATCTTAATGGGGTTTTCTTATCCATACTGAGTGGTTTTCCTTTTCTAAGATTTTCCTGTCTTTCAGCATTTTCTTTCTGACATGTCTGGGTGTGGATCACTCTACTATAAGAATTTGCTGATCCTCTTCGATTGAAGTTTTTTCATTGAATTTGAGATTTTTAGGCAGTATTCTTGTAATAATTTTTCTGCCTGTTTTGTTTTTCCTCTCCTTTTAGCACTCTTATTACACATATGTTGGTGTTCCACATTTCTCTGAAGCTGTTTATTTTCCTTCATTTTTTCCCGTTCTTCAGATTGCAATATCTGTATTGACTGATCTTGACATTTGCTAATTTTTTCTACTCCAAGCTCAAATCTACTGTGTCCCTCTAATGAATTTTTCATTACAGTTATTGTACCTTCCAAGTTCAGAGATTTCCATTTGGTTCTTTCAAAATAGTTTCTATTTATTAACATTCTGTATTTGATGCAATAGTATCATGCCTTTCTTTACCTCCAGCATGGTTTTAGTTTTAAAAAATGTTATTTATAATAGGTGCTTTGAAGTTTTTGTCGGCTTCCAACATCTGGGCTCAAAGGTGGTTTCTTTTGATTGCTTTTTTTCCTCTTGTATATGGGTCAGTTTATTGTTTCTTTGCAGGTCTTATAATTTTTGTTGAAAACTGGATGTTTTAGATAATATAGTAGCTCTGGAGACTCATCCTCCCCTCTCCCCCAGGGCTTGTTAGTGACTCAGGTGGACTATTTCAGTTAAGTCCACTAACCCTGCTAGTGTAGTCTCTGATGTACCCCCACAGACTCCTCCCTCCAACCCCAAGGACAGCAGTTTTAGTAGGGCTCTCTTTTAGTGTTCTTTTCCCTGATCTCCTCGTAAGGGTTCTAGTTGGTCTGCTTCTACTGTTATCACACTCTGCTATTAACATCCACTAATTGCTGGTGGGACCATTCTATTATTTTTGACAAAGCCCCGGTGCATGAATGGCTGCAGTTTGACCCAATTAAATTCAGGCCCTTGTCGTCTTTGAGGCTTGTTCTGACCCTAGGGCTACTCTTAGCTGCTTCTTTCATTCTGTTAAAATTTCTTACTGGCCTTCCCTTTTGCTTGTCTACCAGTATCCTCTTATTTGTTTACCCCTGCCCTTACTCCAAATCTCCTTTTTCTACAGCAGAATCCTTAAACTTCTCCTCTTTCACTCTGTTCTAAATAGCCGGCCCCTTTAGGGAATGTGATGAAAGCTATTTTGATGGCTTGCTTCTCCCACTGGGCAGAACCTCTGTGCTATTCCCCTGTAGATGGGGGTGGGGAGTGGCTAGTTGCCCCTGATCGTCTTTGCTTGCCTGTCCTTGCTTGGAGACTCCGTCCTAATCACTATTGCTCCAGCTTATGAGTAAGTCAATTGTTTATCTTAATATGGTTATGAATAAGCTAGGGCAATAGTGATCAGGAAACATTATTTGTGGTCTGCCTGCCATTCCTGGAGTAGACGTTCTGTGCTACAAGGAGGACTGGGTGGCAGAGAAGTGCAAGCAGTCTGCTCCTTTTTGGGAGAAATCATAGGCTGAGGTTGGGAGCTGGGAGGAGGGAGGATGCGGAGTCATGGCTCAAATACCGCAGAGACTCACTATTCTTAACCAGATTTAGTATTTTCTTGAATAAATGTTTTTGTTTGCTGTATGCTCTTATGACAATTTCCAGAGACTTTAAGTTTTTAAAAAAATAATACTTATCATTTATAGTTATTTCACTGAGTCTGTAGATCTCATGCTGCCATTCCAAAAGTGTCCTGATTTTTTTTTTTAATGCATGTCTTAAAATACAATAGGACCCTTTAAATAAAGCAATCTGTTCACAACCTGAAAAAGCTTTTTTCTGCCATCAGTTGATTTAACATCAACATGCAGCATACAGAATAAGCAGTTCTTTAATAGTTATGTAAATAGTATATTCCAAAGTGAAGAGTGTTGTTTATAATTCATTTACAAGTGCAGTCTGTTACACCAATAAATGTCATCTGACCTGTTGTATAAATTAAGTAATGTGTGAGAATTAGTCCTGGAATAGTTTGCTGAATTTCTATGTTCAATCAATCCAGTAGATTAAAAACACAATTGTGAATGGTATAAAGATGTAAAAATCATATTGTGATAAAATCAATCACAAAAATAGAATCCAGACCCTTTTCCAATAATTTAAGAACCCAGAAGTTTTCCTCAACTTAAATATGAGCGCCACACAGAAAATATTAAAATGTCTTTCAATGGATGCAAGTGTATAAAACTCTAGAGTAGGACCATTAGAAGACCAATGTATTGAAATCAATAGAATTTAGAAAACACATCTAATTCTAAAGTGAGCAGAAATAAAAAGACAATTTACAAACAATTATATCACATCTCTAATCATCATCAGAGTCCGAATCATATTTCTTGCCTCGGATAGTTTTCTTTTCCAGCTTTGTGAAGTTCGTTCCAAATTTCTTTTGGCTCTGAAATGGCGGCTCCATTAAATTTCCACTAAAAATAAAGCAAATTTGAAAAGCATTTATCCTTTCTAAGTTAGTAGTTCACATACTAAACTGCAAAAAATCAATCTTTTCTTCCTCACCATAACATATAGAATCGAGTAAAATTTTCTTAAAAATGTTGGTGTCAAGGACGAGGTATATCATTCATACGGATGGTTAACAGTGGCAAACCTTATTTTGTACAACTAGATGTTTTATTTCCTTTTTTTGTCATTAATTACTGATTAACATTTCATAGGATACACTCACTGAATTTCTGACTGAAAAGCAAAGAAGGAAATCAAAGGTTTTTTCCATGTGTTTTGGATATGCTGAGCCTGTATCTGGATTAGATTCTTTTCACTGTGAGAATGACAGAAAAATGGTGCTCTATTTCTGAAAGCCTGTTATGACTGGTTTGATCCTGTTTAACATCTATTTTTTTTTTTTTTTAACTAGCTAAGCCATCCTGCCACCTGTTTGGCAGCTCAGGTCAGGCCAGGCATCGAACTGCTGTTGCTCAGAGCTCACACTCTTGAGCGAGCTCTTAACCAACTGAGCCACTCAACCGGCCCTTAACAGCCTTTAA
>NW_017731900.1:307870-363508 GCF_001890085.2 Hipposideros armiger | reverse complement strand
GCCAGCAGCCAGCGTGAGCGGCCAGCAGCCACAGTGAGCGGCCGTCCAGAAGCCGGCGACTGATCTGCCTCTCCCGGGAAGAGCGCAATGATGGTGCTTTTGGGCCAGTGAAACAATGTCCTCCACAACTAGACTGAAGAACAAAAGGACAGCAACTTGTCTGTTCCCCTTCACTCAATTCTCCAGCACTGTTCCCATCACCCCAATTCCCCATTAAAAATCTTAAAAAAAAAAAATACACACACACACACCCAGAGGAATTCAAATTCCTTGGGAGTGGGGTTGGGAAACATGCAGGTGATTCTCAGGCCCCGTAAAGGGGAGAACCACTACTCTGGATGACTAAAACTCCAGCTGTTTCAGTCATTCCTACTAGGCTTTTGGGGCACTTCTTGGTGTAGTTTTTCTTGAGTGAGTTTTGAGCCCAGCGAGTTTCTTGTATCCTTAATGCCTCGTCACTTTTCCCTCTGAATGTATCTTTTCACATATTACCTATGTAGTGCAGCAATGAGATTTCAGTGAAAATCATAGGATAGAAAAAATTAATCAATGGTGTTTGAATGAAGCTCAAAGTAAGTGTTAACTGTTATATGAGAAATATGTTCTTGAACATTTGCACATAAATCAACTCCATGGTTTTAGTGGAGTAATACAGAACCTATTTCAAATAAGGCTATGTGCCACTTGTCAGTCCATTTTTTAAAAGACAGAAGTATCAGTCATGGTGTAGTTAAAATAGCATTAGGTTTGAAACCGCTTACCATACAGTAACTGAGTGACATTAGGTGAGTCACTTAATCTCTCCAAGTCTTGGTCTCCATGCATGAAGCATAGAAAGTATACCTGTTTACCTCAATGGGTCACTGTGAATGTCCCAGGATTTTATATATGAAAGTATATAAACTTTCGTACATACACACACACACACACACACACACACACACACACACACACACATAAATTAACTGATTATTTAAATTTTGATTTTTCAGTTTTGTTTGAAGGTTAGCACTCCTGCTACTTCACTGTTTATACATCCATCTAATATATTTACTGAGCACTGCTATGTGTCAGCCATTGCTGCTCTAGGGCTGGGAACCCGGAGCACAGCAGGCCTCAATACAGGCAAACTTTCTGCCTTCATAAAAAAATCTAGTGGGTGGAGATATCTAATAAACAAGTGAACAAATAATATCACCTCTTCATATAGGTCAGAGGTGGTGTGCCAGTGGGAGATGACAGTGTACTGCAATGGCAGAGGGTTTCTTTGATGCTCTTTACCTTCCTAATCCCTTCCCCCATGATTCCACGATCTCAATATTTTCTTTGATTTTTATTTTCTTAGTAAGTCTCAGCCAATCAATCCCTGAAAGGTGTTAACAGCCACGTTGTTGGGTGGTGAGGTTAAGACAAGGGCCAGGCCAGCTATGAAAGTAGAGGGCAGGGCTGAGATGACAGTGAATGATGGAGAATACACTGGTCGTATCACCATCTAAGAGGGACAGCTCTCCTCAGCATCAGCAAACTGCCTTCATACTGAATTCTAGGTCTGTTATTATCAAGTTTGCTTTCTTTTTTCAATTCTGAAATCGAAATTTTCAAAAAATGAAATATTTCTCAATTTTTAAATGTTGGTAACTAATCAAATCTTGGGGCTTGGAAAAAGAGACTAGAGTCCTCTGGTTTAAGACATAACTTCTTCTGGGGGGTGTTTTATTTTACAAGGGATCTGCCTGTGTAGAGAGGTTTACAGACCTGGGCTGGTTTAAGAGAAATCACTTTCTTCTCCTTCCAGCCAAGCCTGGCAGTTCTAACTGTGCTTCTGGGGAAAAGCCTGGCCAAGCCATTGTCTCTTCATGGCTACATCATAATAGTGGGGGAAAAAAAGTATAATTCTTGTTCCACTGATAAAACATTCAAATGTACAATTCTAAGTTGTTTTTAAAGTTGGTGAAAATATAATTTGGAAAACAGCCACTTATATGGAAATAGTCTCGGTTTTCAATAATGTTCATTTATACTTTTGTATGTCACTGGTTTTTAAGTTAATCTTTAAAATGAAAAATGACCTAACTTTAATGAATAAACTTCTAGTACAAAGAAACAACTTAGGAAGTAGTTCATTTTGTTTAATTTCTCTATGAGGTCAGCATCTCTCTATTCAGATCTCAGCATGTTTAAAAAGTGACTGAAGGAAACAAAGTTACCTGAATGTGGAGTCTTTGTAGAAATGGCACACCACTTTTTTACTTTCCTTGACTTCTTGAAAAAAGTCCCTCTCACTAGGGATTTCTCTGTATTCCCCATGTCCTTTCGAAAGCCATTCCTAATTCGAAGAAAACGGAAATATTACACATTTCCAATATCTCTTCGTACCACTTTACAGTTTGTGTCCGAATCACCCCAATATTTTGTAATGAAGTCGATTTTATCTCGTAGACAAATAAATTCCTTTTAGTGATTAACTTTCCTAAGTTTCTGGTGTCAATGCAAAAATAGTCTACAGGCAGTGACTATCTCCATAGCATGGCTCGTATTTAAGACAATTATCTGTCTTAGTAACTTAAAACATACTGTTTCCCCCAAAATAAGACCTAGCCGGAAAATAAGCCATAGCATGATTTTAGGTGCCAAAATATGGCACCTTGGCATACTGAATATTTTAAGTCGAAGGAGTTTGTGGAAAAGGCACCCTTCTCCCTGAAACAGGTCATAAAACCCTCATGTGAGGGGTGCGTGCCCTCCATATCCTGAAGGAATCATGCTAGGGCTTCTTCCCCGGCTAGATCTTATTTTTGGGGCAACATGGTATGTTTTCTCAGAACTTTGGAAATAAAAACTTAGAGTCAAGAGACTTAGAATGTAAACATCCATTTTTTTTTGCATGCAAATTATTCAAATCAGATGCACTTGGTCCAAGTTACTACAAAGCTATTAAAAAGAAAAGCTCATGAGATAAAGCCAGTCAGCCTGTGCGGGTGGGGGTCGGGTTGATGGAGGGGTTACTGCAGCTCTGAAGCTCAAGGGCCCAATTTGCTCTTGATGACCTCGGAGAGGCAGGGACCTGCCCTATACTGGCCACCAAAGGGGTAGTATACTAGGAAGAAAAAGTTGTCCACTCACAGGGTGTCCAGAAATAGTACGGATCTCACAGATCATCTACCCCAACTTCCCAAACCAATGTATCAACCCTTATCAATCATGCTTGACAGACCTCTGAGCCTCTTGAAACTGTCCTGTGGCAGGATATTATCACCTCTACTGGAAGCTTGTTTCCTTTTTCTGGCAACTGGTTTCAATAAAAAGGAGCATTGGGTTTTCAGGCAGAGGGCATGGGCTTGAATAATTAATTGTTCTACCACTTACTAGGCTATGGATTCTAATAACCTTTCTGAATCTCAGTTTCCTCATTTGTAAAGTGGGGATCAAGAAGCAACTATCTCACTGAGTAGTAGTGAAAGAAAGACAATCAACATGAATATAACTGTAAGTGTATCTGGCATGTGCTTAAAATGCATTTGTATATGTACTCTGTACTTTTTGGAAAGGTCTTCTCACACTGAAGTGAAATATATCTGTAACTCTGGTCTGTGGACCCCAGCTTGGACCCAAGATTAGGGAGCAAAGTTCTAATCTCTCTTTCACATGTTAGTCCTTCAAATATAATTTCTTGCCTATGGCCTCCCTTCACACTGAAGTTTCCTTTTCCTTTTGACTGTTTCTCGTAGGAAACAATATCTAGACTTCTTATTCTTCTGATTGTCCTCTGAACACAGTCTAATTCTTCCATGTCCTGTTAAAATGTGGCAGACATCTGAATGCAGCCCTCAAGAAGTAGTCCAGCTCGAAAGGGGCCAGTGCCATCTCCTGTCTTCCTCTGTGCTTGAACTAACACAGCCCCCACGCAATAACATTTTGGTATCCATTTCACATCAGCTCACGCTCAGCTAATGCTCACAGATGGCTATGGTATGTTCTCCTCATGTGATATTTCTTTGGTAAAGCTACAATAAAGAGTTTCAATTCTCAAATACAGTTCCCTAACATGTGACATTTCATGATTCCTTTCTTGACTCATCAATGACATTTGCCCTTAAAAAAGAGTGTTTGTTTTTAAAGAAGCTGTTATTTCTTTTCATTACTTATTCTCATGTATTTAACCAATAGACTGAAGACCTGAACCTGCCTCAGCGGGAGGCCAGCCCACGGGGAACCTGCAACGAACTGAGGCATCTCTTCCATGTCACTCTGCTCACGCAGCACTGTCCTATAGTTCCCTCCACAGAGCACGTGGTCCACAGGTACATATGGATGGGATCAGGCAGGATGAGCGCAGGTCAGAGCCTGAGCGTAGCTGATGGGCAGCACCTGGTTCTCACTGGCTATCGCCCAAGGCCTCTGGAGGGCTCCTCCTATTTCTCACCTTGTCCTCCCGCTCCCTAACTCCTATGTCTCTAGCTGCCATAGCAGGAGGAGGGAGCTTGGATGACTGATGAATATTGATTAACACAAGCCTATTAAGTGCTATGTCACTGTATATACTGATTTCCCCAATACTCTCATGGATCAAAAAATCCAAATTACTATACAATCTATACTATATACTATTCTTTCAAAAAGAGTAGCTAAAAATACCGTTAAGGCTTCTTGCCTACTTCCTCAGAAAACATTTTAATAATAAAAAAACATCGATTAAAGTGCAATGAAAGCTCTAAAATAGGACCCTCTTAGGTACTACATGACAAATTCATTTAAAATTGATCTGTATAGTAATTTTAAAAAGCCCTAAAGGTTGCCCACCTCAATTTGTTTTTAACTATAAATATTCAAGACTATTGTTTTTAACTGCTGACTTCATTTAAGACATTAATGTATAATATGTTCCTCACTGCAAATCAGGTAGCTATGTACTTTCTACAAAAATATCGTAGTTATGACAACTTTTTTTTTTTAGTTGAGCACTAGCAATCAGTAGTGTGCTTAACTGTGATCATGAAATAATAAGCTTGTAACAGAATCTCATTAGCATTATATTAAGAAAAGTAGCTCAGTTTCAAAACCATATACAAACCCTATTTCAGAAAACTCAAAATCAAACTCAGTCACATTATAAGAGTCTTTCCTTTTTTAGCAATTTTTCTAAACAGTGAGGGTATGAACATTATTAAAGAGGTGCTACAGTAGCACAAAGTTAAAGCTAAGGTTTTAGTCTCAGCCAACTGAAGAGGAACCAGAGTGGGTGAGAATGTATTTCAATTTAACTTAAACCTATGGAAACAGTTTTTGATCCTAATTCAATTTACAGAAGTTAACACAGTTGGGTGTGATCAGAATCTACAAGTCTTTCCACACTCACACTCTAAGAGACCAAAGAGCATAGTGCTGTGGCCACCTGTCCTTGTGACCCAGGCTGCATTCTTTTGAATAAGTAAGCCACATAATTCAATGTTACATTGGATATGCCTGGAATAATTTCTTCCACGTAAGTTGCCTTACAGCTCTTATCTCGCTTGCTTCGAGCACAATTATGAAAGGCATTATACCACCTGGAAAGGAAACCACTGACTCCTATTGCTGTCAGTGCTCTTCCTAGTTCTCTTTCCTCACTTACACAAACCTGAGCTCAGAAAATGATCCTGGGCACATGTTTCTTTTACAAGACTGGAGAGTAATATAGTAATCAGGCTAATTATGAATGTGTCTTTAAAACTACTTTTTTTTCCAGGCAAATTGTTAACAGCGATAGGTACTTTGAGGTCAAAAAACCTTACAAATGAGGACTGAAATTAATTATTTCTGCACGTGTAATATAAGTTGTCAGGCGCATATTGTTAAAGCAATTTCAGAAAGCAGGGCAGAGAGGTTACTTGTTTCTGCTGCTGAGCTTTCCGTAGCGCCTCGAGTCTCTTTTCTTTGAGACGTTCCAGTTCATCCTCGTCCATCTGATCCAGTTTCTGAATTTCAGAATCCAGCTGTTCTTCCACTAGCTTGGTCGTTTGCAGCAACTGATTCTCCAAGACTTTTGAAAACATGTCAACAGATGCATTAGCTTCCATCCTTCTAAATGGTACAGCTCAGCCTCGCTGCTGGGGAGAAGGTTTACAGAGGAAAAAAAGTGCAAATAGTAAGTGAGGTTTTCTCTCTTACTTTAAAAAATTCTAGCAAGTGCATAATTTGTTGTCTACAAAGTGTGCTATTGACAGTCAAGGACTTTATGTTAGGCTTAAGAATTTTTATTTAAGTGTTTTAAAATTTAACTTTCAATAGGTTATAGTTACACCACTCAGAAACTAATTAGAGCAAAGTTTAGGTGCTCCTGATTTTGTTTGTATTTTACTATGCTAAAGCAAAGACAAATCTTTAAGACCATCACCGGACCAGGGAGAAATGAGTAGATGGAGTTATATCTGGTGATACATACTGACAATCGCTGTTCTCTACCAAAGGAAAAGGGAAGCAAAGCAGAAATGACTGTGAACCCTGATCAAGTTTAACTGTATTGAAGTTTTACACATACACATCAAACTCTGCTTCAATACAGAGCAGAGCTGAGCAAAAGACGCATTTTCCATGGTCTCTGCTTAAATGATTTTCATTTTTTTAACTCTTAAGAGAGCCCCTCACAATTTATGTAAAGAATGGCACCTGGTGTTCCACAAGCTATAGATTCCACTCCTGTTCTCCCATTACCTAACGAAATCTGAGGCCACAAAGATTGATATTGGTATTGATTTAGACATTCAGTGTTCTTAACTTTGATATAAACAATATAACTCTAAATATTACAAAGAGTATCAATTTGTCCATCACCCCTCTATGTAAGACAGGAGTTTAAAAACAGAATCTAATTCAGATTAGAAAGGAAGATCTATGTCAATTACTTATTTTTAAAAGAAATGTAGTACTATTTTCCATCATCAACAATCAGATGGCAATTTTATGTTTATTCCTGGGTTATTACCATAGAAATATGATTTATAATTTGCCTATCAAAGCAGGTGGCTATTGCATCTCAATTAACTTTGATACATTTGCAAACACTAACGAAACACTAACGAAGCACTTAAAAAACTCTGAATAAACTGTGAACTCATCCACCCAGCTTCTGACATATAGCCTGGTCCACACAGACCTCTATAAATGTTGAATTAAAGGGCTGGCCGAGTGGCCCGTTGGGTAAGAGCTGGCTTGGGAAGCCAGAGGGCCCCGGTTCGGATCCCACATGAGGGCCAGTGATACTGCCCTCTACAGCTAAGATGCTGAACAACAGCTCAACCTGGAGCTGGGCTGCAGTGAGTCCCAGATGACAGCATAGGGTGCAGCCCCTGCTGCAGTGGGTTGCCATGGGCTACCGTGTGTAGCCAGCAGCCCAGCAGCTACTGTGTGTAGCCAGCAGCCACCGTGAGCGGCTGTCCAGAAGCTGGCTACTTATCTGCCTTACCCGGGAAGAGCGTAATGATGGTGCCAACTTGGGCCAGTGAAGCAACGTCCTCCACAACTAGACTGAAGAACAAAAGGATAGCAACTAGTCTGTTCCCATCCCCCAATTCCCCAATACAAATCTTTAAAAATAAAATAAAATAAATGTTGAATTAAAGAGAAATAGTTTTCTTGAAAACTTCACTTCCGATTCCTTTTTCTTCACAGGGAAAACAGTTGAAACGCATACTCGATTTCATCTTTGTGTTCCCAGAGCTAGCAGTGCTTGGGACACAGCAGGTGCTCAAGAAAATGTTAACCTTAAATGAATCAAACTGTAAGTTCCTCATAAATGCTATAAAATTTTAAAGGAGGTATATTTCAAATATAGTAAAAAGAGTTTTACATTCCCTACCTCCCAAGAAAAATGTCGTTAAGATTGTGGCCTTCGCTTTTGGGGCTGGATGAAGCAGAAAGCTGTATATTAAACCCTGACCTGCATGTCAGAACCTGTTCTTACCAGGGACACAGCGGGTACTTATACCTTAAGTTTTACAGGATGAGCTCAGAATTTAATGCTGAGATAACTCGGGGCAGAAGCGATTAACAAGAGCAGCTTTGGGGACAGGTGGTGGTGTTCTAACGCATTCAGAAAGAAGAAAGGAGATGCTTTAGCGATCCTGATAACTTTTCATTCTTCAAACCACAAGCCTCTGATTCTTCCTTTTTTCAGTTCAACTGGAATGGTGGCAAGGGCCTTGTCCTCAAATTACCAAACCATTTCCTCGACCCCCCCTACGTGCACCCGCCCAAACAACCAAGAGGCCTCCTTCCTAATTGCACCCCAGGTACTTCTTCAAAAGTATACTCGCCATTCCGAGCCCCTCTCCCTCCCCTCCACCAGGGACAGATGAGGGCAGAGTTCAGGTGGCCCCGACTTCAACGCCTCCCGGGACGCATGCGCCAAAGCTGCCGCGACTGCACTGATACCGGCATCAGGGCCGCGCCCACCCCTGCCCTGGCCGGATGTTGAGCGGCGGTGTTCATGAGCACCGGAAACCGTTGGCCGGTTTCTTCACACCATCTCTGCCTCACCTGAGCTCTCGATGATACCTGAGAAGTGATGGATCAGTAGCTCCAAGAGAACAGTCCACTCCTGGTTCAGCCTCGCAACAGCTGCTAGTGGCTGCCAAACGACCGTCACTTCCGCCTCCTCATTGGCTGAGGCCCTTACGTGATACAGCCTGCGACGCCCAAGGGAGCTATGGGAGAGGAGGACGGGCGTGCGGCGATCCGACGGGCGTGCGGCGATCCTACGCGCGTGCGCCTCTCTCTCCGCGCGTGCGCCTCTTCCTCCGCGGCCCGGAACCCGAGGTTTCGAAATCCTTGGCCCAGGGTGCGGGAGCAAAGTATGCTGGGAGACATAGTTTTTTACTGCTCAGCCTGGAGTTGTCAGACTTTCATTTAGGCTTTGAGCCTCAGCCCACATAACGTTAAATCAGAAATGAGATAGCTACACTCCTGCTCAGGAGTGACACTCTAAATTCATTTACATCCTGTTTATTGACCATTTTCCTTTTTAAAAGTGTAACATATAGCATGATTAGCTTTTGTATAGTTAACACCCGTAACAGCACCGTCCAGATCCTGATATAGAACATTTTCCCCACCTTCATAGGTTCCCTAATAACTTCCCTAACAGAAAATTTTAGACTTTGCTCTCATACACATTAAGACCTACCTATTTAGAGGACTTAATGGGTGTGCCCTTGTTTTATTTTTTTAGTGACTGTACATTCATGAACGTTACCGAGAGGATCAATTTTGTCCTGGGTTTTATCTCCTTTGGGAACAACCAGAGCGCTCATCGGTTCATTGTTCTACTTTACTGAACTTCCTGCAGCTGAGAATACAAAGGTGTAGAGGTTGAAAGGTGGAAGGGAAGCCTAAGGTCGGCTTCTGACCAAGCTCCAGTCCCCGTCGGCTTTCCCCGGGGGGAGGGGCGCATGTGGGGAATCTTCCGCTTCATTGTCGGCTTGTGGTTCTAGAACCTCGAAACCGCTCGGGCGTCGGTGCACGGCGGACGCTTGCGGGAAGGGGGCGCTCGGGCTCCCACTTGGCGGGCTGGTCAACTGGAGACGCTCTACCCGGAGGCCAGCTCTCGATGAGCCGCGCCCTGCGTCCCCACGCCGAGGCGGCGGGGCGATGCGCTTGCGCACTGAGAGCTCACACCATATGTGCCCTGTCCCAGAGCGCGGGTCTGTGGAGAGCCGGGTGCGAGAGGCGGCAGCGCAGGGGGAACGGAGCTGAACGGAGACCAAAGTCGGCCGGAGGACAGTGGGTCTGTGAGAGACCGAATAGAGAGACTGGGACCACGAGCACCGCTGTCACGCGATGGGGAAGAAGCAGAAAAACAAGAGCGAAGACAGGTAGCCAGTGGCTGGGTTCGCGAGGCGGCGGCCGGCACTGCTCAGTGGGTCGCGCGGCTCCTGCCGGCGCGGGGTGGACTGACTGAGGTCGAGGCTCCAGGCCAGTTCCGCGGAGAACCGGGCCTGGGCCCCGAGTGGGCGGCGCGCGGCGGAGACCCCAGTTCCGGGCGGGTGTGGAGGGCCTTGGTGGCGGGCGGGTTCTCCAGCCGAGCTCACTTCCACCGCTGCCCCCCGCTCGGCCTGGAAAAGAGGGGTCTCCGGCTTGAAGAGTTGGGCAGTGGTTCTGGGGTTCCCGGCCCCGCGGGAAGGGTCTCCCAACATGGTCCGGGCGAGTGGGGGTTGTTTTTGCCACGCTGCTATTGGCGAGGGTCTAGAAGAGTTCTCTTTACGCCTTTGTACCTGTGAATCCTTGGAGAGGGAAGGGAGTTCGAATGAGCTGCACCTACTGCCAGCGTTTTCCACTCTTGAGCCGCTCAGGTAGGTTGAGGAGTTTAACATCTAACTCCTTCTTAACTTCATCTATTGTAATTCGGATTCAGTTCTCAGTTATTTGAGGACCGATTCTCCGGACTCCATGCTTTTCGCTCTCCTTCCGGCCTGTCTCTGGTTATTATTATTTTTTCGTTCCTTCTCTTTAGCACCTCCCCTAAGAGAGGAGGAGGAGATGAAACAAACCAACCAGGGTCGCTCTTTTCTAATCATAGTTAAAAGGTTTTTTGGGCGGTGGGAGCATAAGGATGTGTGTAGAGTTACATATCTCGAAATTTTGGGAACTTTTCTGTGTCATATTCGTTTGACACGTAACGCTTCTCATTGAAAGAGCTTACTTCCTGGGAGAGAACAACATATGTTACTTTTCACCTTTGTATACCGCGCACCAAACTTAGTTCAAATACTAAGAGGGAGAGTAAGTTTAAACAACCCAACAAACAAAAAAACAACCCGTGATAGTTCATCATTGTGACTCAAAATGGATATGTGGTCTTGAAGTTAAAATAAGCACACCTGGCACTCATCTAGAAGATGAATGGAATTAAAAGACACCAAGGTGAGTCTTGTATTTCAGTTACAGGTCTACTGGAGGAAGTTAATTGGTTTGCAGAATAGAACTTATTGTTAATCAAATCAGATAAATAAAAATAAGCAGAATTCTGGGTGATTTAGTGGGACAAACATTTCTCTACTTTTGACAGGATGTTTTGATGCATAGGAGACTTTTTTCTTCAACTGTATACAAAGAATAGATGAATATCATGAAGCTTCATGTACCAGTTACCCAGCTTCAGCCATTGTTATTACATGACCAATCCTGTTTCATCCACCTGTTGGATATTTTAAAGCAAAAAAATCTCAGAGTCCTTTTATATGTAAATCCTTCAGGTGTATCTGAAAGATAATCCTGAGGGGAAAAACAACCACAATGCCACTTCCAAACCTAAGGGAATATTAAGAATGATTTCTTAAATATTATTAAGTATCCAGTCAATTTTCTAACTTCACTGCTTGTCTTATTAAAAGTTTTTTGTAACAGTCGGTTTGTTTGGTTCAAGATTACAGAAGTCTGTTCTTTAGATTAAAAAAATACATGTACATGTTGTTATTTTACTTAGTTTTTACTTTATAGGCTCTTTCCCAATGGAAAAAAAGCTTTCCAGAGGAGAGAGATTTATTCTTGTCTGTTTATTTTTAGAGAAAAATGTGTCTCTTATTGATTCATAAAGATATTCATGGATGATGTAAAGTTTAAATTGCAAACACTGGAGCCTGTTGTTAAATTATTGGTTTGGTAGTGTAGAAGGAATGCTGTTATTTTTTTTCCCTGCTCAAGACTAATTTCTAGTCTTCATCTTTGGCTCATGTTGAAGGGAAATGGTCGCAGCGAATTTTAGAAAACAATTGTTTTCTCATATGACTTTTTTTTTTTTTTTAAATATGCTTCATGGACACTCCTTAACTTAAGTGCCTTTCAAATTGTACCTAAGAAATTCTAGGGTTTTGACCAGAGCTGCTTGGGCTTTTACTTTGGTTTCCCACATAAGAGACTTTGGAGGGGGAGGGGGCATGGAAGTTTCACTGCTTTGTGAATTAGTTTGCTTTGAACTTTTGTGTTTTTAAGTACTATAGGCAGACCTCGTTTTATTGTGCTTTGCAGATACTACTGTTTTTACACATTGAAGGTAAGACCCCAAAAGATTATGACTTGCTAAAGTCTCAGTTGGTGATTAGCATTTTTAAATAGTTAAGTATTTTTAAATTAAGGTATGTACATTTTTTAAAGACATAATACTATTGCACACTTAATAGACCACTGTATAGTGTAAGCATAACTTTTATATGCCCTTGGAAACCAAAAAATTTGTGTGAATCCCTTTATTGTGATACTCACTTTATTGTGGTGGTCTGGAACCAAACCCACAGTATTTCCAAGGTATGTCTGTACTTTCTTAAAGGGTGTTTTGAATATTTGTAAATGTAACAAAACACAGACTGGGAAGAGAGTCTAGAAGGAGAAAGTCCTATTTCAGGATTAATATTCTTTGTGTAAAATGAAATATTGATCTGGTTTACTCTCTTGTATAAAGATCCTCACTTTTAAAGATTTTACATTTACCTCATGTCTCATTCCCTTCCAAGCTATCCTATCCTAGTATGTTTCTGGTCAGGTAGAACTGGGTGAGAAATGAGCAGCTGTTTTATCAGTTATCAAGATGAGGCACTGAGCCACTTTTCAGTTCATGGAAAGAACATAAAATACTTGACGGTCAAGTATTATATTTAATTAATTAATCCTTCTATCAATCTATATTTAATCATTATTTTAACTTTTTAGCCACTCAGTGTTAATTTAAAATTAGATTTTATTATTTAATCTGAGTAATTTTATTCGGATAGCATGTTTTGTTATATCAGTGACCTTTGTTTAACAACTAAATCACAGAATTTTGTTCCAGCTTGTGTAATTCTGAGAATGAGGTTTTGATGGGGTGTTTAGCAAGCGTCCCTGACATTTTTCAGTTGGGGAAACTCTTGAGACAAGGAAAGGATTTAATATTTACAGATCATACAAAATATAAGGCCAATATTTTCATTTCTTCCTATAACCTTCTCAGTCATCAGTTTACATAATGGGACCTTATCTTATGGGAACTTGTGTGCTGTAGTGATGGCCTACTCTTTCCATTTACACAATATGATGGATTATCTTTTACTGATGTGTGCAGAGAAGAAAGAATCTGGATTATCTAGGTTTTCACAGTTTCCAATTTTTCTTTCTAGTCCCTTTTTTTGTTTTGGATTTCCTAAATGTGGTAGTTATAGTTTTTGGGTTATAAGGAATCTGGTTTATTAATCCTCCCCACTACCTGGGAAAACAAAGGATGTAGAGGGAAGAAGGATTACCTACCCCATGGTCAGATATCATGGAGGTGGGGATGTTACTCAGGAACTAGAAGGTCTTTCAGGATTTAGTAGAGTTCTGGGGTATCTTCAGCATCAGATTATTTGTTCTCTACACCCGTGGTGAGCTAGTATAGTGACTCCACTATTTTTTTGCTTTTAACTACAGGTAATGCTCCTGTCATTACTGGCAAACTCCCTCCTTTCTTGGGAGTTCTGGCTATCTGAGACAGCTGGCTGACTTTTAGGTGATTGCCCGAGAGCAGGGGTTGGCAAACTGTGGCTCGCGAGCCACGTGCGGCTCTTTGGGTAAGTTCCGTTTCAAAAGTTTGCCGACCCCTGGAAGAGCCAAATCTGTCCCTCACAACAATTTAAAAATTATTCGAGAGCCATAAATATATTTTTACATAATCACCATTATGTGAATAATATCCTGTAAAAATTTTATAAATGAAACTATGATAGTTATATTTTCATTTCCAATTTTACTTCAGAGCCACAGTTCGCAAGCCGCAGTTTGCTAACCCTGGTGGCTCTTCCATCTCAAAAGTTTGCCGACCCCTGCCCTAGTGTCAGACATTCATCCTGCTCAGTCAGGGTAGGATGGTCCATCCTTTGTAATAGAAAACGTGGTGGTCTGCTTAAGGAACTGATCCAGAAGGAGCTGTGAGTATAGCAGGTACTCCAAAGTTTCCCAGAAAGGAAGTAATCCAAGTGGCAAATAGTCCAAATAGTCTAATTCAACAAAGAAATTTCCCATTTGTATATATTTGATATACAAAAAAAAATCTATCTGCATATGAGGTGTGACAATTAAGTTCGCGAACTTGTTGCAACGATGTTGCTAACAGAGGGATTATTCATTATGAATTTGTACCAACTGGACAGACAGTTAACCAAGTTTACTATTTGGAAGTGCTGAAAAGGCTGCGTGAAAAAGTTAGACGAAAATGATCTGAACTTTTCGCCAGCAATTCATGGCTCTTGCATCATGACAATGCATCAGCTCACACGACGCTGTCTGAGGGAGTTTTTAGCCAGTAAACAAATAATTGCATTGGAACACCCTCCCTACTCACTTGATCTGGCCCCCAGTGACTTCTTGCTTTACTCAAAGATAAAGGAAATATTGAAAGGAAGACATTTTGATGACGTTCAGGACATCAAGGGTAATACGATGACAGCTCTGATGGCCATTCCAGAAAAAGAGTTCCAAAACTGCTTTGAAAGGTGGACTAGGTGCTGGCGTCAATGCATACCATACTGATATTCAGCAATGAGGTATGTAGCACTTTTTCTAGGATGAGTTTGCGAACTCAATCGTCCAACCTTGTACTTTAAATCAGAAAAGGAAAAAAAAATGCATAATCTGAGAATTCTCTTGACTTAGCTTGTGCCTACACTGTACTTTAGGAAATCATTGGGTGGCAGGAGGGGAAGAAATCCTAGTTTTCTATAAATGAATAAGAAAGCAGATGATAAACTTTTGTTATTATCTTGTTCTGTACTGGTGAGCTCTATGCTGATGCATCTACTTTTGATGTTACTTGCGCATCATTGTATCATTGTGCTTTTTTACTTATCCTTCTAAACTTATTCCAATCCTTCAATTGAT
This sequence comes from Hipposideros armiger, assembly GCF_001890085.2. Taxonomy (NCBI): domain Eukaryota; kingdom Metazoa; phylum Chordata; class Mammalia; order Chiroptera; family Hipposideridae; genus Hipposideros; species Hipposideros armiger. The sequence continues at coordinate 348,649 of NW_017731900.1, read as the reverse complement.
TTATAAAGGTGGGCAAGGCATTGTTTAATGGAGTAACTGAGCGTCAGTGGTTAGGTTAGAATAGCAGTTCTCAGACTTTTTGGCCCTAAGACCTCTGTGCATTCTTAAATTCCTAAGGAACCCCAAAGGTTTTTGTGTATGTGGATTATATCTATCAATACTTACCATATTACAGTTAAATGGAAAAGTTCTTAAGGTATTTATTACTTTAAAAATAAACCCATCGCTGGCCGGCCGAGTGGCTCAGTTGGTTAACAGTTGGCTTGGGAATGTGAGCTCTGAGCAGCAGGACCGCAGGTTCGGTTTCCACATGGGCCAGTGACGCTGCGCCCTCTACAGCTAAGATGGTGAACAATAGCTCGACTTGGAGCTGGGCTGTGGTAAGTTGCCGGTGACTGGCGTAGGCTGCAGTGGGGCTGCAGTGGGCTGCAGTAAGCTGCTATGAGCCGCTGTCCAGTGGCCGGCAACCAATCTGCGTCAGCTGGGAAGAGCGCAATGATCATAATACCAACTTGGGCCAGTGAAGCGACGTCCCCCACAACTAGACTGAAGAACCAAAAGGACAGCAACTTGTCTGTTCCCCTCCCCCAATTCCCCAATAAAATCTTCTAAAAAAAAATAAACCCATGCATATTAATAACTGTTAAATAATCATTTTCAAAAAGTAATGAGAAAAGTGGTATTGTTAAACATTTTTGCAAATCATAGTAGACGATAGCTTGTTTCTCATCTGCTAGTGCATTCAGTCTGTAGCAGTATCACATATCATGTGGCCTCTGGAAAACGCCACAGTACGGTTGGGAGAAAGTGAGAATGGAAGGGCTAATAGTCTCCTAGTATTATTTTGAAAATAGTTTAGAGCCCCTGAAGAGGTCTTGGGGACTACTGGGGACTACTTTGAGAACTGCTGAGTTAGGGACTCCTAAACCAGATTCAGGCATTTGTGAGACATTTTCCAAGTTGGCTTGCCCATGTGAATGCTCTTGCTCTTTTACCCACTATGATTTTTTTTTTAATGTAATAGGTGAATTTATCAAGGTCTATTAAAAGCCTGTTGGGGTAGATTTTAATTGGGAATCCCATTAAGATTTTAGATTATTTGGTATATTTGACATCTTTATGGTATTCAGTTATCCCATTCAAGAAATATATTGGTCTACCTAAGTGTCAGATACAGTTCTAGGTGCTGGAAATATAGTGGTCAACAAATAATAATATGACAGGCTTCTCTGGTGAATCTAATTGTATATCAATAGAATTTTATCATTTTCTTCACTTGAGTTTGTAGAATATTTCTTGTTTGGCTTATTTCTAAATATCTTAAAGTTTTGTTTGCTGTTAATGTAATAATTTTTCATTTTTGATAAATAGGAAAAAAAATTTTTCAAGATAGTTTTGTTTGACCAACTTATTGAATTCTGTTATTAGAAGTAGCTGTGTAAAGGGTTAGGACTAAATTGTGATTAGGTTGTTACTTTGTAACATGTAAATAGTAAAGTGGGGGAGAGTAGGGAGAATAATTAAAGACATTACAGCAGCATTTAAATATTTTAGTGACACACAAATGATTTCTTTTTCCCTCCTTTTCTAACATGCCTTGTAACAAATACGTACTATTGAGAAATTACAGTACAAAATATACAGGTATTTTGAACTCTTATTAAACAGTATTGAAATAATCATAGTACACTACTTGCCCTAGCAGTAATCACAATATTTACATAATTTCAATAATGAAAACACTTAAGATAGAACCAATAAACATGCTGTAGCTAGTTTGAGACTCTGAGCTAGGGGAAAAGAATAAAGATCTAAGAGCTACTATGTAACATAAAGAAGAGGAAACTGGGATTTAGCCTAATAACGTTGTGAGGCTTAGAAACTCTCAGTTATTAAGCCAAACCTGACTGAAGAACCTACTTTTTTTTTTTTTTTACTGTGCTGTTCTACATGATTGAAGAAATCCTGATATTTCAGAATATAGACTTTAAATAAATTAATATCTACATAGGAATTTTACTGGTGAAGCAACTGTTAAAGATTAAGAATTTAAGGAAGGAGGGAGAATAGAAAAATGATAGCCATTGTCTATATGTCAATCAGTGCCGAATTTCTTTTCTTTTTAATTAAAGCTTATTGGGGTGACAATGGTTAGTAAAGTTGCATAGGTTTCAGGTGTACAATTCTGTAATACATCATCTATATATCACATTGTGTGTTAACCAACCAGAGTCAGTTCTCCTTCCATACCATTTCTTTAAAGAATTTTTCTTTTAACTGTATAACTTCCTATCCCATAGGACTGTCTGTTTAAAGTGAAATCTATGATGATTTAATGTTTCATTCCTTCCCATTTCAGACATAATATATAAAATTTCAGATATTCTTTTAGAGAAATGCTTACTTTTCACCTGGGTAACTTTTAGTTTTATAGAATCATTGGTTTTCAAACCTCCCTTTGGTGGTAGAAGTGTACTTTCTAATGAGATTTAAAATGTTTGTTTAGTTTTTTCCGTTTCTGAAACTTCATTTAAACCATAAACTTTGTATAACAATTGTGTATTGTTTTAACACAATTAAATTTATATCATTAGGTTTTAGGTACTGAACTCTGGTGAAGCTAATAATGGTTACTGATGATAATTGCATTTGGAATTTCTTCTAGGTCTGGAATCATATGTCCTTATTTTCTATTACTATATAGATATACCACATTTTTATCAAGTCATCCATTAATGGACATTGGGGTTTAGTTTTGGGCTGTTATGAATAATACTCCTATAAAAAAATCCTTGTACACATTTTTGTGTCGACATATGTTTTCAGTTCTTTGGAGGTGTATACCTAGGAGTGAAATTGCCGGGTCATAGGGTAACTAACTCTATGTTTACGTAACTTTTTCAGAAACTCTGAGCATTTTAACTCTTTTCCAGGAACTGCCAAAGCTGCGGCTCCATTTTACGTTCCAACCAACAGTATATTAGAGTTACAGTTTCTCTACGTCTTCATCAACACTCACCATCTGACTTTTTGATTACTGTATTGCCATTCTAGTGGATGTGAAGTATCTTACTGTGATTTTGGTTTGCATTCCATGATGGTTTAAGATGTTGTGATTATTGGGCGTTTGTATATCTTGTTTGGAGAACTGTCTGTTTAGATCCTTTGCCAATTTTTAAATTGAGTTCTTTATTATTTAGGAAAAGTTCTTTATATATTCTAGATACCAATCCTTTATGAGGTATGATTTACAAATATTTCCTCCCATTCTGTAGATTGTCTTTCTTTTCTTCCATAGGAGGTTGTGGTTTCACTTGTTTCACTTTCTTGATGGTATTATTTGTAGCACAAAAGTTTCTAATTTTGTTGTAGTTTGATTTATCTACTTTTTCTTTGGTTGCATATGTTTTTGGTGTCAGATCTAAGAAACCATCACCATATCCAAGGTCATGAAGATTTGCTATGTTTTCTTTTAGTGGTTTTATAGTTTTAGCTCTTATTGAGACCTCTGAGCTATTTTGATGTAAAGTTTTACATATTGTGTGAGGTAGGTGGCCAGCTTTATTCTTTGCATGTTGATATCCAGTGGTCCCAGCACCTTTCGTTAAAAAGACTGTTTCTTCTCTAATTCCTTGTTGAAATCTATTGACCATATGTGTAGTGATTTATTTCTGGATTTTCCATTTTGTTCCATTGATTTATATGTCTATCCTTATAACAGTACCACACACACTGTCTTGATTACTATAGCTTTATAGGTTTTGAAGTTGGAAAGTGTGATTTCTCTAACTTAGTTCTTTTTTGAGATTGTTTTGGCTATTTTGGGTCCCTTGCAGTTCCATACAGATTTTAGGGTCAGCTTCACAATTTCTGGGGGGGGGTTAAAAAAAAAAAAAGGCAGCTGGAATTTTGATTGGAATTGCATTTCACCTGTAGATTAATTTTGGGAGCATTGCCAATATTATGCCTTCTGATCCATAAACATGGAATGATGTATTTCTGTTTATTTAGGTCTTTGGTTTCTTTCAGGTTAGAATTTATACATGCTATTTCTATTTTTTAAGTGGTGAGATTTGAAATTTTACCTTACATATACAAAGTCAATGTTTACTGACCTGTAGAATAGTACTAGTGTTGTTTTTCATCATTTTAGTTTTATTTTATAGTCCCCCACTCCAGGTCAGTGACTTTTTACTTAAGGTTGGCTGCTACTTTCCTTAAAGTCATTACTTGTCAGGAATGAACCTAGAAAAAAATAGACACGTGCTTAGTGGATTTTTCATTGCTCTCTCAAGAATTTAATTCTCTACAAAGTCAAATGATTATAGAAAGTTTATCACTAACAAAAGTTTTAAAGAAATGAAACTCTGGAAATAATGAGTCAAAGTGTAGTTACTTGATTCAGACCAAGGTTTACTTTTTGTTTATGCAACTTTGTAATTTTTTTTATTTAAAAATTTAACTTTTTATTATAAAAATTTCAAGCACACAGAAAAGTTGAGGGGCTAGTATAATGAAACCCCATACGAAGTCTGACAATTAAGTTTGTGAACTTGCCACTGTACACTTAACATTGATAAACACTGTAGAAACAGCTCGGTAAGGTTTCATAACCTTGCTATATCAGTGTCTCACAGCTGTGTTCGTGTCGACGTGTGGTGGTGTTTTGCTGAGTGGCGTTCATTATTGATGTTGCCTGTTTTTGTGTGCCATCACGAGAATGTCTGAGCTTGAAGTAGAGCAACGAACAAACATTAAATTTCTTATTAAACTTGGCAAGAGTGGAAGTGATATTAGGGACATGTTAGTCTAAGTTTATGGGGATAATGGCATGAAGAAAACAGTGTACAAATGGATTAAACATTTTTCTGAGGGGAGAGAACATGTCACTGAGTAAGAGAGGTCAGGGCGGCCAGTAACCAGCAGAATTGACAAAAGCATTGCAAAAATTCGTCCAATTGTGCGTCAAAGTCATCCGCTGACTGTGAGAAGCATAGCAGTCAAAGTAAACATCAGTAGAGAAATTGAACATCTTAACTGAAAATCTTGGCATGAGAAAGGTGTGTGCAAAAATGGTCCTGAAGGAGCTCACTGATGAACAAAAGCAAAGGAGAGACGAAGTTTGCCAAGACCTTTTGGAGAGGCAAGATGATGTGTTGGGCCATGTTATCACTGGTGATAAAACATGGGTATTCCAATATGACCCTGAAAAAAAGCGTCAAAGTATACAGTGGAAGTCATCCAATTTTTCACAACCAAAAAAGTTCCGTCAGTCCAAATCAGGAGTCAAAACGATGTTGCTAACCTTTTTTGATATCAGAGGGATTATTCATTATGAATTTGTACCAACTGGACAAACAGTTAACCGAATTTACTATTTGGAGGTGCTGAAAAAGTTAGCTTTTGGAGGCTGAGTGAAAAAGTTAGATGAAAATGACCTGAACTTTTCGCCAACAATTCATGGCTCTTGCATGATGACAATGCATCAGCTCACACGGACTGTCTGTGAGGGAGTTTTTTAGCCAGTAAACAAATAACTATATTGGAACACCCTTCCTTCTCACATAATCTGGCCCCCAATGATGACTTTTCTTTACCTGAAGATAAAGGAAATATCGAAAGGAAGACATTTTGATGATGACATTCAGGACATCAAGGGTAATATGATGACAGCTCTGATGGCCATTCCAGAAAAAGAGTTCCAAAACTGCTTTGAAGGGTGGACTAGGCGCTGGCTTCAGTGCATAGCTTCCCAAGGTGAAGCTTCGAAGGTGACCATAGTGATATTCAGCAGTGAGGCATGTAGCACTTTTTCTAGGATGAGTTTGTGAACTTAATTATCAGACTTTGTGTACTCATCTACATTTAGTCATTATTAGCATTTCTGTCCCCATTTTTGCAATACATATTTTATAGTCATCTTGACATTTTCTCTCTAAATGTTTTTCTTTTTTTTAAAGGAGGGCACAGCTCACAGTGGCCCATACGGGGATTGAACCGGCAACCTTGGTGTTATTAGCACCACGCTCCCCCAAAAGTTTTTTCTTATATAACCACAGTACCCTTATCCTACCTAGTGCAGTTAACACAGATACTCTAATGATTAATATCCAGCCCATACTTCATATTTCCACCTCCACAATGGCTTTTCACAGTTGGTTTGTTCAAACCATGCTGCAAACAAAGTTTACATTTTATTGTGATGTAGCTTGAATTTGTAAGACACTTTTATTATAGGTACCGGCTAAAATTGTTATTTCCTTTTCTCTGTAAATATTCACATTCTCACTCTGAACATATTTAGAATTCTCAAAACTTGGTTATATCAGTCTACTGGTAATATAATTGGAGGGGAATTCTTAGACTTGTAAGTGGCAGCTGCATTCTATACTAGTGTTTGGTTTAAGGACAAAATCCTTATGCAAACCTACAAACTGATCGCTCCTGAATGATGAATAAAGTGTTAAATTATATTAATGTACTCCTATTTGGGTTGGTATGAAATAAGTAATCAATTTGTGAGAAATTTTTTGGGGGAATATGAAATTCACATAATGTCAAATTACTCATTTTAAATGCACATTCTTTGGCGTTTAGTAGATTTACAATGTTGTGCCATCTCTTCTGTCTAGTTCCAAAACATTTTCATCACCTCCAAAGGAGATGCTGAACCGATTAAGCAGTCACTCCCATATTGCCGCCGCCTCTGAGCCCCTGGCAACCACTAGTCTCCTTTGTCTTTTCATATACCTATTCCAGATATTTCATATAAACAACATCTGTTGTGTTTGGGTTCTTTTCTTAGAACAATGATTTTGAGGTTCATCCATGTTATAGTACATTTTGTTTAATTTATGGCTGTATAATACTCCATGTGTATACTACAGAATGTTTATTCAGCTCATGATGGACATTTTGATTGTTTCCACCTTTGGGCTATTGTGAAAAGAGTGCTGGTGTGAACATTTGTGTACAGGTATTTAAGTCCCTGTTTTCACTTCTTTGGAGTGTATACCTAGGAATGGAATTGGTGGGTCAGATGGTAATTCTATGGTTAACTTTTGGAGGACCCACCACACTTTTCCACAGCAGCTGCAACATTTTACATTCCCACCAGCAATGTACAAGGGTTCCATTTCTTCATATCTTTGCCAACACTTTTATTTTTAAATAGTCACCTTGGTGGTTGTGAAGTAATGTCTCACTGTGATTTGGATTGACAGTTCCCAGGTTCTAATGATGTTGAACATCTTTTTATGTACTTTTGGGCATTTGTATAGCTGCTTTGGACAAATATCAGTGCAAATCCTTTACTCATTTAAAAATTGGTTCCTCTTTTTGTTGAGTTGTAAGAGTCCTTTATAATTTCTGGATACTTGACTGTTATTAGATCTATGACTTGTAACTATTTTCTCCCATTATATGGATTGACTTCACTATCTTGATAGTATCATTTTTACAAAATGGTTAATTTTGATGAAATCCAATTTACTTTTGTTGTTGCTTGTACTTTTGGTGTTGTATTTAAGAATCTATTGCCAAGTTCAAGTACTGTACTGTACATTTTCTTAAATGAGAAATTTCGAACATGTACAGAAGTAGAATAGTTCAATGAACACGTGTCTGTTACTCAGCTTCAAATATTACTGATTTATGGATGACCTTGTTTCATCTCAATACCCACTCTCTTTCTCTCCCCATTATTTTGAAACAACCCTAGACATTTGTAAATACTTCAGGAGTTTACATAATTAAAAGAAAGGTTTACATCATAAATATAAATTTTAAAAAGTGGCGCATTTCCATGCATTTGGAAAATTCACATACAATTGAATCCTTGTCTGTGCTGTTAAAGGAAATGTCATGTACTTTTCTCTCAGTGGGATTTTAAGCTGGTATTTGAATTTACTGTTTCAGAAAATTCAGTTTGGAAGTTTTACTGGGATCAAAAGTACAGGGACTGTTTATAGAGTTAGACATGATTTTTATTAAGCTGCTGTGATGAAACTTGCCCATTGTATGAAAGATGTGGTTGCCATTTCCAAAATAGAGTTTTTTCTTTATTTAATAGTGCCTATTTGGAATGTGTTACATTCCCTGCTGGTTGCTAATTGCAGAAGGGAGGTGAATTGGGCATACAGAAAGGACGACTTTCCTGTTCTCAAAGGATCTTACATTTTAATATAGCAAGTAGGTGTATGTACAGAGAGGACATGAAGGGAGCCTGTGGAATTGAGGTTAAGTATGGGAGTGCCACCCTTGAGATTTCAAATTTGCCTCCTAAAGTATATGTGTCTTTCAGATTCCTTTCTAATTAAATTTGCTATCTGGAGAGCAGGCCAGGTTGGAAGGAACAAGGAGTGTGCTATGTGGTCTGTCTTTTGAGTACTAAGGGCTGATGAGTGTTCAAGAGCTTCAGTTGCCTAATAATTCTGTACCCAGGTGCAGCCAGACCATTCTAATGATGGTGTTCAGCAAGTTGGTCATTGAGAAGTATCCTCTCCTGATAGTAGTTACCTGTGCCAAAATTTTATTAACTTTTATTTGGTTATGCCTGGCACTATAGAAAGTAAATTAGGTGGAATAACCTTTTTAACTGATTAAGGAGGACCAGAGTTACTTGTACAGAATACAATGAGTGAGTTCTCTTTCATTGAGTGATGAGTGCTCAATTTGGTTGATTAGATTAGAGCAGGGTTTGGCATACTTTTGAGATGGAAGAGCCAATACTGCCCCTCACAACAACTTAAAAATTATTCGAGAGCCATAAAACAAATGAAATCTCTATCATGTGAATAATATCCTTTAAAAATTTTATAAATGAAACTACGATAGTTTTATTTTCATTTTCAATTTTACTTCAGAGCCACATGTACTTACCCAAAGAGCCGCATGTGGCTCGTGAGCCGCAGTTTGCCGACCCCTGGATTAGAGCATCAGTTGTGTCCTGTCTTAATGTGTTAATTGAGAATATTGGCCTAAATTATCAATATTGCCTGTATATGTCTACAACCATGATACTAGATATAAACTTGTTTCTCATGCAACGATGAAACCCAAAATACTCTTACATCAAATAGTAACAAATACGCAGTTTTTAGAAGTTGAAGTTTGCATCATTGATGCGAAGGATGGTACTGTGGTGTTGATTCTAAATCAGTGCTTTTCAAACTTGAATGTGCAGGTGGTTAACCTGTGGATCTTGTTTGAATGGAGATTTTGATTCAGTAAGTCTGGGGTGGGGCCTGAAATTTTGCATTTTTAATGAGGTGATACCGATGTTGCTTATCTTGGAATTATTTTTTTGAATAGTAGGATCTAAATGACCATTTTATTGTGAATGTATTGCCTTCTATAATGGACTTTTCAGTTCAACATGCTCATACATAATAGGAAGGGCTCCATTTTTCTAATACGTTTTTCAGTTTGAACTTATGATTTTGAGCTTTGTATTACGTGTATATTACCTTCTCTTGGCAAAAACGTTTAATTTACATATTAAGTCCATTTGATCTTTTCTACCAACGTGAAGCAACTTAGTGGAGATTTATAAATGAAAGCTTGGGTTGATGCTCTGACAGTACACCATGATAAGGTGGCCATCCATGTAGTTTATGGCATGTTTCTCTTAAATATTATCAAAATTAAAAGCAGATAAAACAAGTTACTGGAAGGACGTTTCAGGCTTCTGAAATCACCCATAATCCCGTGTTTTCCCCTCCTCCCCATTGAGGGTCCTCACTCCAGTTTGAAAAAGCTGTCCTAGACAGATTTTATAGTTAGACACGTTGGAATCTATAATATGTATGAACTTAGATGATGTATATTTGAGAGTCTGCAAGATAATGCTTCCACTTGCTCTTGTATTCTTGTCACTTAACGTATCAGCTATTTAGAAAGTGAAGAATTGGGTCGAATTTTTTAGAACATGATAAGACACATTCTGTTTCCCTTGCATTGTACAGTGTAAGGAGCAGTGTGGTTTCACAGCCCTTTCAAAGGTGTCAAGACTACGGGTTGTCGGAAAAGTCATGACGCATTTTTGCAACGAAAAACAGAAAAAATACGTCATGCTTTTTCTGACAACCCAATAGTTCACAAGGAAATTGTAAGTGAAGAGAGCGGGCATTTTGTTTTTTTTTTGACATGTGAATAAATTCAGATAGCTCTGCATTTATTAACAGGTTATGGTACTTTAGGTAAAACTCCATTGAGGGAGTGGGTTGGGGTCTGCGGTTGTGCAAGTGGTGGGATCTAGTGAGGAACAAAGACTTCTGTGCCTTTCCTTTGTCATGTTTTTTTTTCTTTGCATCTGTAACTGTTGATGATTAAGGAGTGAGTGCTGGGTAAGAAAAGAAAGGCTTCCTGTGGAAAAGGCAGGACTGGATTTCCCTGTTTCCCTGGTTGCTGCTGGTGCTACTGGGATAGAGTTAGGCGCAGAGAACGGAGTTTCTCCTTATGCTTTTCCTCTGGTTTGCTGCTGTTAAGAGCAAGGGAGGAGCAGAAACTAAACTCAAGTGAGAAGGGGGGTAACCATTTCTTCCCTCAGAGATTAGGGACAGTTTATGGTTGTCAACTTGGGGATTGGGAGAGAGGAAGGAGTGGTGTGGTTTGGATTTTACCTCCTTTCATCAACGATGCGCTTTCTGTTTCTGTAGGCCCTGGCACTGATTAGGAATAGGAAAAAATACGTGGGTGCTCCAGTTATTATTGTATCGTGAGCAAGTCATCCCAAACTTAGCTGCTTAAAACAATGAAAATCATTATCTCTTCATTCTTAAGGTTGACTGGGCTCAGTTAGGTAGCTCTCATTTGGAATCTTTCATTTGGTTGCAGATAAATGGCAGCTGTGATGGAGTCATCTTAAAACCTCCCTCACCTCACTCACTCACTTTGTCTTTCACGTCTGGTGGTTGGGACCTGAGCTGGAACCACCTATATTTGACCTCTCTGTGGCCTGGACAGTCTCATTAGCTTGGCAGTGAAGTAGAAGCTGCTTAAGGTCTGGGCCCAGAACTGTCATCATTTCTGCCATAGTCTGTTGATCAGACAGTTTACACAGCCCCACATTGAAGGGGAAGGGACATAGACCTCTCACCTCTCAGAGTGTCAGAGAAATTTTGGTCCAGGTTGTAAAACCTCCACTGGAGGTAAAGAGGCAGTGGAGAAGAGGGCTTGGTAGGAGAGTCTTACTAATTGGAGATTTTGAATTATGAGTAATTTGGTAAGGAATTGGATTTCCTTTGTTCTTGTCTAACTTTGCATTAATTCAACTTTTCAGTGGAAAATGCCTGTCTTTATTAAGTAATGTTTGCCAAGTTTGGGACTGAAGATGTTTGCACATAGGTTAATTTTCCTTTTACTTTGCAGTGAAAAGTTTTTTTGTAATGTTATATGTCTTTGAAAGGCTTTATACTATATTGGTCTCAAAATGAAGTATGTCTTATTTTTATACATGATTTTTATTTAATCCAAAAAGCCAAACACCAAAGTTGGGTACGTACCTGCATACACAATTAATAAATACTAAGTTTTAAAAAGATTTTGTCATAGTAACATCATTTTAGCTATACATTATACCGTGTTAATAGAAATTAAGGTTTTAGGAAAATATTAGGGATTTATTCTTGTCATAACTTATAAAAATGGGTAAATGATTTATGTTAGGTTTAAATAAGTTTAACTTGTTTTCAGTGAACTGATAAATGTATTCTGTAACTTCTCAACTGTTTTTATAATATTCCAAGAAATTCAAATTAACACATTTTTTTGAGGTATAATTGACCTAAAATAAAATTCACAAATTTCAAGTGTGTAGTTGATGAGTTTTGATGAATGTATACAATTGGGCATCCTTCAGCACAATTACGATACAGAATATTTCCATTAACTCAAAAAGTGCCCTTATGACCCTTTGTAGGCAGTCCTCTCTCCATATAGCTGGCTTTGGCCAGAAATCACTGTAGTTTTTGCCTTTTTTTTTTTTTTTCTTCCTTCCCCCCCTACCCCGGTCATTGTAGTTTTCCCTTTTCTGGAAAATCACATAAGTAGATGAAGCCTTGATTGATTGGCTGGGTTTCGCTTAATATACTTTTGAGATCCATCCATGTTGGTGTGTGTAACGTTCTTTCCTTTTATCATTGCGTGGGTAGATGACAATTTGTTTAGCAATTACCTGGTAGATGGATATTTCCATTGTTTCCAGCTTCTTGTGATTATTTCTAAAGCTGCTATGAACATTTGAGTACAAGTCTTTGTGTGGACATATGTTTTCATTTCTCTTAGGTAAATACCTAGGAGTGGGATTGCTGGGTCGTGTGGTAAGTGTATGTTTCACTTCAAGAAACTGCCAAACTGTCTCTTCCAAAGTGGCTGTGCCATGTTTGCATTTTCTCTAGGGATGTGTTCCTGTTGCTCCACACCTTCTCACAACACTTAGTGTTATCATGTTATTGGACCTTAATTTTACTCATTCTTCCAGCTGTGTAGTGGCATCTCATTGTGGTTTTGATTTGCATTTCCTTAGTAGTTAGTGATATTGACTATCTTGTCATGTGTTTATTTGCCATTCTTTTATCTCATTTGGTTAAGTGTCTGTTCATATCATTTGCCCATTTAAAGAATGTGTTTTAAAACATTGGATTATAGGAATTCACTGTATATCATAGACAAACCCTTTATCAGATTTATATATTGCAAATTTCGTTTCAGTCTGTGCCTTGCCTTTTCATTTTAACAGTGTTTGGTTTTTTAAATTGAAATTTGAAGATAATGTAGATTCATTCACATGCAGCTGTAAGAAATAAAGAGAGATCTCTGTATCATCACCCGTTTCCCCCATGGTAACATCTGTCAGAACTGAGCAGTATCACAACCTGGATATTGACATTGCTATAATTCTCTGGTCGTACTCATCTTTGACCAGTTTCACTTGTACTGGCACATGTGTGTTTGTGTGTTAGGGCTATACAATATTATCATGTGTAGATTGTGTATTCACTACCAGTCAAAATACAGAATGTCACTATAAGGATCCTCAAGTTGGCCATCTGTAACCATACCTATCTCCTTCTGTGCACCTCTCCTCCCCTGTTTGTCCTTGACTCCTGGTAACTATGAATATGGTCTACATTTCTCTAATTTTTTCTTTATGTGTGTAATCTTTGGGGATTGGCTTCTTTCCACTCAGCCTAATTCTCTTGAGATCCACCCCAGCTGTTGCATATATTGATAATTCATTCCATTTTATCGCGGAGTAGTATTCCATGGAATGGGGGTGATCCACAGTTTATTTAACCAATGACCCATTAAAGGCCATGTGGGCTGTTCCCAGTTTTTCGCAATTGCAAATGAAGTCACTACAAATACTTGTCTACAAGTTTCTGCATGAGATACATTTTCATTACTCAGGGATCATTGTGTAAGAGCATTGCTGGGTCAAATGGTAAGTACGTTTTCAGTTTTACAAGAAAAGGATGGACACTTTCCCAGACTGGCTGCTTCCACCAGCGATGTATGGGTGATCCACATTCTCCACATCCTCACTGACCTTGGTTATTATCACTGTTTTTTGCGGGGGAAGGTATTCTAATTGGTGTGTAGTAATAGCCCATTGTGATTTTAAGCTGCATCTCCCAAATGGCTAATGATGTGGCACATCCTTTATTTGCCATCTGTAAATGATCTTCAGTGCAATGTCTTTTCATGCCTTTTGTCCATTTTCTAAGGATTGTTTGGACTTTCACAATTGAATTTTGAGAGTTCTTTATATATTCTAGGTACTAGTCCTCTTTTAGATATGTGGCCTGCAAATATTTTCTCCCATGTTGTAGCTTGTTTTTTCATCCCCTTCATATGGCCTTTGCACAGAAAAAGTTTTTAATTTTGATGGAAGTCCAGTTTTTATTTTTTTTAAATTTTTATTTATTTATTTATTTTTAAGCTGAGCCATCCTGCCACCTCTTGGCAGCTCAGCGGCTACTCAGCTCGGGCCGGGAATCGAACCGCTGTTGCTCAGAGCTCCAACTCTTGAGCAAGCTCTTAACCAACTGAGCCACTCGGCCGGCCCGAAGTCCAGTTTTTTAGATTGTGCTTCTAATTTCATGTCTTAAAAACTCTCTGCTTAGTGCAAGATCCCTAAGATTTTCTACTTTTTTTTCTGAAAGGCGTTTACTTTTGTGTTTTTCATTTAGGTCTGCCATGTATGTTGAGTTCATTTTTGTATAAGTAGTGAGGTTGAAATTATTATTATTTTTTGTATGTATGTGTGTCCATTTACTTCCGCAGCATTTGTTGAAAAAGGCTGTTTTTCCTTCAATTGCTTTTTTGCAACTTTGTCAAAAATCAGGTGGCCATACTTCTGTGGGGGCTATTTTCAGGTTCTTTGTTCTGTTGATCTCTGTGCCTGTCCCTCAGCCAGTACCACACACTTTTGGTTATTGTAGCTATATATTTAGTCTTGAAATCTGGTAAAGTGTTTTCTTGTATTTATTTTTTCCAAGTTCTAAGTATTCTAGTTCCTTTGGCTTTCCATGTAAATTTTAGAGTAGTCTTATCTATATTGGCTATGTCCCCAAAATCTCCTGGGATTTTGATTGGAATTGCCTTAAACCTGCATGTCATTTTTGGAGAAGTTGATATCTTTACTATGTTGAATCCTCTAGTCCATGAATATGGTATATCTCTCCATTTTATGTAGGTTGTTTTGGATTTCTTTTATCAGCATTTTGTAATTTTCAGCATACAAGTCCTATACATGCTTTGTTAGATTTATACCAAAGTATTTTATTTTCCTTGAAGTGATTTAAATGATACGGGTTCCCCCCCCCCTCAGGTTTTTTGTTTGTTTGTTTTTTTAATTGGGGAATTGGGGGAGAGGAACAGTGTTGGGGAATTGTGGAGGGGGACCAGCCAAGTTGTTGTTCTTCAGTCTTAGTGTGGAGGGCGCCAGTAGCCATCTGGCTGCCCGTCGGCAGCTCTTGGCCGATAAGCTCAAGGTGCTGTGTTACAATCTTAGTTGCGGGTGGGCATAGCCACCATCTCATGCTGGAGTAGAATCCAGCAGTCTTGTTGTTAAGAGCACGTGCTCTATCACTGAGCCATCCGGGTGGCAGCTCAGCTCAAGGTGCCGAGTTCAGTCTTAGTTGCAGGTGGGCGTAGTCCACCATCGAACAGGCAGTCTTGTTGTTAGGAGCATGTGCTCTCACCAGCTGAGCCATCCTGCCACCTGTTGGTAGCTCAATGGCAGTTCAGCTTGGGCGCAGCCTCACTGGCCCGTGTGGGAATTGAACTGGCGGCCCTGTTGCTCAGAGCTCGCACTCTTAAGCTAACTCAACCAACTGAGCCACTTTACTGGCCCCATCCCCGCTCAGGTTTTAAAATTACTTTTTAGAAGTTAAGATTTACAGAAAAATTGTGAAGAAAGTACTACAGCATTCTCATATATCTCAAACCCAGTTTTCCCTATTATTCATATCTTATATTAGTATATTACATTTGTTAAAGTTAAGGAAGCAATATTGATGTTATTAACTAGGTTGCATACATTATAAAGATTTCTTTAGTTTTTACCTACTGTCCTATACCTGCTCCTATACAAGATAAATACCACATTACATTTAGTAGCCTTTTCTCCTTGGACTTCTCCTGTCTGTGATAGTTTCTCAGGTTCATATCACTGCTATTGACTTTGATCACCTGAGGTAGCGTTTGTCAGGCTTCTGTACTATAAAGTTACTCTTTTCTCCCTTTTTTATCACTGTACTTCTTGGAAGAAAATCACTGCGTAGTCAAGAAGTGGGAAATTACCATCCACTTCCTTGAGAGTGGAGTGTCTGCAGACTAATTTAGAATTCTGCATGGGAGATTTGTCTCACCACCATTTATTCAATCCTTTAGCTCTATCATAATGGATTTGTGGATATTTTATACTTTGGCTTATAATCTAATGATTTGTTAATTTGTTGCTCTAATTAACAGATTGATTTGTTGCTGCCATTGGCCAGTGAGAGCTCTTTTAGTTGGCTTCTACATCCCTTTTGTTGTTATACACTCATCATTGTGTGTGTGGAGGGCGGAGAGAGGTTAATCACTTCGATATTTTCAGAAATTACATGATGCTCCAGGCTTCATTACAAGATGCTCCAGATTTGTCTTGTATATGTCCTGCCCCAGGCTTAGAATCAGCCATTTTGCATTGCCACCAGCAGTTGACACTGTGTGTTCCTTGGATTTTAGTAATTCTGGTAGGTGTGTAGTGCTGTCTCCTGTTTTCATTTGCATTTCCCTAATGACAAATGATTTTGAGCATTTCTATGTGACTGTTAAGATCTTTACGCATATTTTAATTGGATTCTTATTGTTGAGTTTTAAGATTTTTTTTCCTATATTTTGAATATAAGTCCTTTAGCCAGTAGGGTTTTGCAAATATTTTCTCCTAGTGTGTGGTTTGTGCTTTCATCTTTTTATCAGTATCCTCAGAGCAGAAGTTTTTAATTTTAGTAGTCTAAATTATAATTTTTTATGGGTTCTGCTTTTTTTCTTAAACCTTTTTGCCAAACCCAAGGTCAACAAATTTTGCATCTTAGTTTTTTTTCTTTTTTGGCATATGGACAACCAGTTCTTCCTGCACCAAATAGTGAAAGGATTATCCTGTCTCCATTGAATTGCTTTTGCACATTTGTCATAGATCAGATAACAGTATTTGTGTGGGTCTATTACTGAGCTGACTGTTCTGTTACATTGACCTACTTGTCTATTCTTTAACCAATAGTCACTGCTTGATGTTAGCTTTATAGTTAAGTCTTGAAATAGGGTAATGGGTGCTCTGACTTTGTTCTTCATATTGTGTTGACTATTGTAAGTCTTTTGTTTTTCCATTTACTGTAGAATCAGTTTGTTGATATCTACAAAATAATTTACTGGGTTGTTTTTTTTTTAAGTTTTATTGGGGAATTGGGGGAGGGGAACAGACAAGTTGCTGCCCTTTCGTTCTTCAGTCTAGTTGTGGAGGACGTCGCTTCACTGGCCCGTGTTGGTATTATCATTGCTCTTTTCCTGGTTGAGGCAGTCGCTCGCCATCCAAAAGCTCACGCCTGCTGCCAGCCAGCCCCCCTGCAGCCTACGCTGTTGCCGGCGACTTACTGCAGCCCAGCTCTAGGTCGAGCTGTCCTTCACCATCTTAGCTGTAGAGGGCGCAGCGTCTCTGGCCCTCATGTGGGATCCGAACCAGGACCCTGCTGCTTAGAGCTGGCATCTCAAGCCAGCTCCTAACCAATGCGCCACTCAGCCGGCCCTTTACTGTGGGTTTGATTGAGAATGCATTGACTGTAGATTAAGGTGGGTGTATTGCTTTTTTTTTTTTTTAGTGTCTCATAATTTATTTAGGATTTTTGTATGAATATTCACAAATGAGACACGTCTGCAGCCCTATTTATTGGCGAAGTCTTTGTTTGCAAGAATTGACATCTTAACAATATTAAGTCTTCCAGTTCAGGAGCATGGACCATCAGTCTATATGTTGAAGTCTTGATCTCTGTTTCTTGTTTACTGAGTGTTTTTATGAATAGGTGTTAGATTTTGTAAAATGCATTTTTCTGTGTCAGTTGATATGATCATATGATTTTTTTTTCTCTTTAGCCTGTTGATGTGGTTCATAACATTGCTTTTTCATACATTGAACCCAATCTTGTGTTCCTGGACTAAATTCTACTTGGTCATGGGTATAATCTTTATATGTGGCTGGATTTGGTTTGATAGTATTGTGTTGAGAATATTTGTATATACACACAAATACTCATCTGTACTTTTTCTTGTGATATCTTTGTCTAGTTTTGTTATCTGGATAATATTGGCCTTAGTTCCCCTCCTGTTTTTTTTTTTTTTTGTTTGTTTGTTTTGTTTTTTTAATAGAGTTTGTGAAGGACTGATATTAATTTTTTAAATGTTTCCTAGAATTCACCAGTGAAGCCATCTGGCCTGGGCTTTTCTTAGTGGGAAATGTTTAAGTTAATAACTCAGTTGCTTTACTTGTTATAAGTGTATTCAGATTTTGAATAATTTTTTAGCAGTTTGTTTTTCTAGGAATTTGCCCAGTTCATCTAACTTATCTAATTTGTTGGCATACAGTTCACACTATTTCCTATATTTAAACCTTGCACATCTGGAATAAGTCTCATTTGATCATGGTGTTAATTCATTTTGTACATTGTTGGATTCAGTTTGCTAATGTTTTGTTGAGGATTTTTATGTTTGTTCATGAGAGATGTTTGTAATAATAGCTTTCCTTATACTGTTTTTGGTTTTGTTAATGGGATAATGCTGGCCTCGTAGAATGAGTTAGGAAGACTCTGCTTCTGTTTTCTAGAGAATGCGGAGAATTAGTTTCATTTCTTCCTTAAATTTGCCATAATTCTCCAGTAAAATTACCTGGGCCTAGTTTTTTCTTCTTTTGGAGGGTTATTAATTAGTGACTCAATTTGTTTATTAGATATAGGCTTTTTTTCAGGGATGTAATAGGGGATATCATTATAGATGTACAGCAAGAGAATAAGAAGAAATACTGTGGGCAAGTTTGTATACATACATGTGATAACTTAGATAAAATGGACTAATTTCTCAAAAGTAACATCAAAACTCACCAAGGTGAAATAGACAATTTGAGTATCCTTATACCTATTAAAGAAATTGAACTCATAATTTAAAATGTCCTGAAAAATAAATCTCCAAACTCAGATGGTTTTACTGGAGATTTCTACCAAATGTTTAAAGAACTAATCTGTATAATCATTTCTAGAAAAATAGAAGAGGAGACCCTTCCCAGTCTTTTTATGAAATGAGTATCACCCTGATACCAAAAGCCAGTCAAAGATAGTATACAAAAAAGAAAACTACAAACTGACATCCTCTATAGATAGCAAAAGTTGCTAATAAAATATTAGCAAGTAGAACTGAGTACCAATACATCTTAGCATTATGTAAAAGGAAGTATATATCATGGCCAAGTGGAGTGAATTAAGGGGCTACAAGACTTTTTCAATATTCAAAAATTAACCAATGTAATCCATCATATTAAAGGTTAAAGAGGAAAAATTACATGATTTCACTGATTGATGTAGAAAACTGACAAGATTCATCACCTATTCAAGATAAAAAGACAGAAAACTAGGAATAGAGGGAAACTTCTTCAACCTGACAAAGAATATCTACCAAAAAATCTATAGCTAACGTACCAGGGGAGCCTAAAAAATGTATACAAGTGGACACTTTGGTCATCATTGCTCAAGCAGTAGTTTGCCGTAATCAGAAGTGCCTGGATGCTGATGGGAACCACTTTGAGCACCTCTTGTAATTGCAGAAGTCAAACGTGACTTGTATTCATCTTTTTTTATCGGTATATATTGAGTATTACAATTTTAATACAGTTTTCCTTTCTTAAAATGTGCATACATTTTTTTTGGCACCCTCTGTATTTAGAAGTGGAAAACTGAATGCTTTCCCCTGAAATTAGGAACAAGACAAGGATGTTCACTTTTACCGCTGCTATTCAACATAGCACTTAAAGTTCTAGCTCATGCAGTAAAGAAAGAAAAAAGACATGGATCAGAAAGGAACAAATACAACTGTTATTATATGCATGATGGCATGATGTATCTAGAAAATCTCAAAAGGATCTATTATAAAACTCTTAGAACTAATAAGTGAGTTCAACAGGGTGGCAGTGTACCAGATCAACAAAAAATTTAGTTATTCTTCTGTATATTATTATTAGGTTGTCAGAAAAGTCATGACATATTTTTTCTACGTTTTTCATTGCAAAAATGCATCATGACTTTTCTGACGACCCAATAGTAATGAGCATGGAGAAACTGAAATTTAAAATACTGCTTCCAATTAAAAAAATACTAGTTTTGTGAAAATGCTGATAAAATAAATGAAAGATCTAAATAAATGGAGAGACATCCTGTGTTCATGGATTGGAAGACTCAGCATAATAAAGATGTCAGTTCTCTTCAAATTCATATACAGCTAACATAATTTCTGTTAAAATATCAGCAAGATTTTTTTTGTAGATGTATACAAGATTATTTTTAAATTATTTGAAAAAATCAAAGGAATTAAGAATAGATAAAACAGTTCTGCTAATGAATAAAGTGGAAGGAATGACTTGACCTGATTTTAAGACTTCTAATATAGTGATATTAATCATGACAGTGTGTTAGTGCCAGAGGGAAAGACACATACATAGATCAGTAGAGCAGAATAGAGAACACAGAAATAGCCTACACAGGTACAGCCGATTTTTGACAGAGGTGCAAAAGCAATTCAGTGTAGGGATGAATAGTATAAAATGTTGCAGGAACAGTTGGGTGCCCACAGACAAAAAAAGATCAAAATGGATGATAGATTTAAATAAACATTAAAGTATGCAACTTTTAGAAGATAACATGTAAAAATTTTCAGGACCTAGAGCTTGGTGAAAAGTTCTTGGTCATGACACCAAAAGCATGATCCATAGAGAAAAACCTTGATAAATGATACTCATGAAAATTCAAAATTTTTGCTCTGATAAAAAAACCCTGTTAGTGGATGAAAAGGCAAGCAACAGACTAGGAGAAGATATGTGTGAACCACATATTTGATCAATGACTCATATATAGAACATATAAAGAGTTCTCCAAACTCAGCTTCAAAAGAAAACAAATCCAATTAGACAAAGGGCAAAAGATAGGAGACATTTCACTGAATAATATATATGAATGTCAAATAAGCACATGAAAAAATTTAACTTCATTAGCCTTTAAGGAAATGGAAATGAAGACTATGATGAGATACCACCACATATCTATTAGGACAGCTTCAAGGAAAGGTAGCCATAATACCAAATACTGACTGGGATATGGAAAAAATGGATATCTGCATACGTGGCTGGTGTGAATATTAATTGGTAAAGCCACTTTAGAAAATACTTTGGCTGTTTCTTAAAAAGCAACACATACAAGACAGTACTTTTAGTAGTTTCATTTTTTAAGGCCATTAAGTTGTAACATTTTTCTATCTTGCTGGAAGAATATGGCATGTGAAAACACTGAGTTGAATACAATAGGAAATTGCCTTTTATTCCTCTAAGTCTGTATGTAGTAAGTTTAGTATAAAGGATTAAGGGATGTAATGGAAAATATTAATAGGACTCTGATAGCTTTGATAAAGGAAAAAGTGGTCTACAGAAAGACACACTTGCAGAAAAATATTTTTGCAGATTCCTTAAAGATTTGAAAGCTTTCAGTATCAACATGAATGTATTTTAGATGTGAATCTAGTGTACTGAAATCTTAAAGCTGTAGTTTATAGTGGGTAAGTATAGAAGTAAGGCTGAAAACGTAGGTAGAGTATGGTTTAAAGTTTGAAATTAAATCACTGATTTCATATGTATGTCAGTGTCATGTCTAGTCAGTAATATGGTTGACTTTAGGACCCTGTGTCGGGCTAGAAGTGCAGTGCACTTCCAGGAACCCTTTAGAAACCATTGTAATTAAGAATGGTAAGTCATGTTCTATGTCACTGATACATTTTATAGATGTTTGAATTTTTCAAACTAATACTTTTTCAGAAACTTGATTATTTTCTGTTTTCTAGGAAGGTAGTACAATTCTGGTGTCAGATTTGGGCTTGAGTCCCTGGTATGCTACTTTCTAGATGGGTGGCCTTTGTAAATTCTTTATCATCTTTAAGCTTCATAGAGTTGTTATGAGCAATAAATGACATGCAATATTTCTAGTGGTTAGTGAACACATTGCCTGATAGACAACAAGCACTGAAACTGTTACTCTTTTATTACCAGCCAGAAGAAGCCTTTCAAAGTCAACAACATACAAATGTGGTCCTATATATCATGTTATTCTAGAGATGTTTGTTAATAACTACCCTGGAAATAGAGCCAGTCACTCTGTCTTGATGAGATGAATATAGTTTGGGTGAGGGCTGGCAAAGTTTTAGGGGTGAGGTGTAATGCTTCAGTCATTAACCACCTTCCTATCTCACCCTGTTCTCGAAGCTGTGAAATGTTGGCAGAAATGCTTTTGGAGACACTGCTGGTTTGCTGGGCCAGACTTAGGTGTCTGTTACCAGTCAGACCTAAGAATCGCTCTTGATTCCTCCCTCCTCTCTGTATACATCCAGCCGGTCACCTGAGTGTTGCTGCTTGACCCCCTTCATATTTATCTGACACATCTTCATCTTGCTGCCACTGCTGCGAGTCAGGTGCTCATCCCTTCTCATCACAGTTAACTGTGAAAGCTCTCTATCTGGTCTTCCTGCTTCCTAATTAGTTGGGATTCTGTCCTACCTCCTACTTGAGGTAGCTTCTTCCTAAGATGCACATTTGATGATGTCATCTTGGTTAAGAGTGCCTAACTATGGCATCAAACTTTCTGGGTTCAAATCCTGTCTCAGCCTTGTGTGATCCTGGACAACTTTTCTGTGCTTCAGTTTCTTCACTTATTAAAAGAGTAACTGTTCAAATCTGACCCACAATCACCTGGGATAGCTTAAAAAATACACTGCCTAGCTCTCACCTATTTCTGGTTTCCTAGATTTTGGATGGGGTCAAGAAATTCATAACGTATAACACACTTTTCAGTTGGTTTAGATACCCTTTTATGAGTCCTCCTGCTGCCCCATGCACATGATTGTCTCTGGGTATTTGTACTTTTCGTGCCTGGCCAACAGTTTATAAAAGCATTAAATTTCTTTATGGCATTTAGCATTTTCCAATTCCTGGTTTACTGGTTTGCTGTCTGTCTCTTTTAAGCTCTTTGAGGATGAATCCTATATCCTCCATGTCTTCTAATATAATCTTAAAACTATATTTATCATATAGTTAAGGCTCTTTAGAAATTCTCTTTACTGAAAGGAAGCCTCTTTATAACAAGGCATCCATCAGTGGGGGCCATGTTGCATGAGGTCTTGGTTTTCTTACTATATCATTTATTTGGATTCATCTTTTTCTACTGTCCATCTCAGACTGACCTCCTTGGTTTTCTGTAGGTTTTAACTGAAACTTAGTTGGGTTTACTTCAAGTAATATTGATAGGTGAGGACATTGTATGATGGAACCAGAAACGGAAATAGGAATGTAAAAAGGTTATGAGCTGGTTCTGAATGTTTGGTTATTTTGTGTGTGTTATTTAGTGACACATTCCTAATGCATTAAAATTTGGCTGTGTGGTCAAGGCATTCAAACTTTGTGTATCTCAGTTTTCCCATTTGTAAAATGCAATATTAGACTAGCTGATCTCTAAAGTTCATTCCAGCTCTAATGTTTCCATTATTCCAAGTAGAAATGCATAGGTGTCCAAATATTTAGGTTATTGATATAGTTATTAATAATCAAGTAATAAGACTTGTCTTATCTTTTAAGTTCACTCCATTATCTAAATAACGCCAGACACACACACACACACACACACACACACACACACACACACACACACACACACGACCACAAACTTTGGTATCAACAGAAGTTAATTTTCCTTTCTTAATTACTCAGAGCGCTTCATTATAGCTCTAATTTGAATGTAACTCAAAAACTTTATTGAAGTAGATGGACAAGGCTGATAAGTAGTAATAACTCAAGTTTTCATGAAAGAACTTGCCAAATGATTTTTCTCAGTGGGCTGCTAATGCATGAAAAAGGCTAAAATGATAAAAAAAAAATTTCTCTGTAGGTGAATGTGCTAGTTTTGCTCTTGAGTAACATTTAGGTCTTCTTTGTTTTCATTTAAGTGCCAAGGATGACATTGACCTTGATGCCTTGGCTGCAGAAATAGAAGGAGCTGGTGCTGCCAAGGAACAGGAGCCTCAGAAGTCCAAGGGGAAGAAGAAAAAGGAGAAAAAACGGCAAGACTTTGAGTAATTATATTTCAAATATATTTGCTTTTTATTAGCTTTGGTACTGGATTCACTTATTAAGCTAATTCAATGCTTCAAAATATTTTACTCTTTTCTAGTGAAGATGATATCTTAAAAGAACTGGAAGAATTGTCTTGGGAAGCGCAAGGCATCAAAGCTGACAGAGACCCTGCTACAGTAAAGGTGAAAGATGGTTGCTCCCCCGCCAGCTGCCCAGTGCTGGCTTTAGGGAGCTGCTTTTGGAAACTGAGCAATGTGTATATGTTAGTTAAAAGTTTCTACAAATTCTGATGCCAAAGGGGGAAAGCAAATTTCAGGAAAGAAGTAATGTTTTTTAAAACCTTTCACAGATAAAAAGATGCTTTATTTAGGAATCTAAAGATATTTTGGGGTATGTTGCCTGTTTATAAAATTGTTACTTTTGGAGATAGGACATTTCTCATCTCTATCTCCAATTTTCTGTATTATTTTTTCTTCATCCTTTGAATTTGGAGAAGCCTCAAAGTAATGGGAAAGTGACAGATCTTTTGTCTTCTTTCAGTTTCCCCCTTTGGCTTTGTGTGCCATGTAAAGAAGGTAGTAGATGGGGACTGTGATCAGTGCTGGCTGCAGAGCACTTGGACCTGACAGTCTCAGTGAATGTGAAGTGTGCCTGAGGCCTCGGCTAGGTTCTGGTGCTTGGTCAAGTTTCATATTCTTAATTTTATATTCTTATAAAAAGGACCTTATTTTGGAATTATTTTGATAATTTTTCCATGTGTACTTAATGAAGTACATGACTCTGAGAAGTATTATTTATTTAAAAAAATGAAGTATAACTCTTAATATTTCTAACAATGGAAATTTTTTAGCCAACAGAAAATAATGAAGAAGAACCGACCTCAAAACAAGATAAAAAAAAGAAAGGACAGAAAGGCAAAAAACAAAGTTTTGATGATAACGATAGTGAAGAATTGGAAGACAAAGATTCAAAATCAAAAAAGACTGCAAAACCGAAAGCGGAAATGTACTCTGGGAGTGATGATGATGATGATTTTAATAAACTTTCTAAAAAAGCTAAAGGGAAAGCTCAAAAGTCAAATAAAAAGGGGGATGGGTCAGAAGAGGATGAGGATAACAGTAAGAGAACTAAAGAGCATTCCAGAGTAAATTCTTCAGGGGAAAGTGGTGATGAATCAGATGAATTTTTGCAGTCTAGAAAAGGACAGAAAAAACCCCCCAAAATTAAGCCAGGTCCTAACATAGAGAGTGGGAATGAAGATGAAGACTCCTCCTTCAAAATTAAGACAGTGGCCCAAAAGAAGGCAGAAAAGAAAGAGCGTGAGAGAAAAAAGCGAGATGAAGAAAAGGCCAAACTGCGGAAGCTGAAAGAAAAAGAAGAGTTAGAAACTGGTAAAAAGGATCAGAGTAAACAAAAAGAACCACAAAAGAAATCTGAAGAGGATGCTGTAAAATCCAAAGTGACTCCCGACACTGGAGCAACCCCTGCCTCTGACGAGAAAGGAGAGGCGCCCACAGCTGCTGAAGGTTGGTGATACTATTGAGGAAAGGCAAGAGGCGTGGGTTCATATTAAGTTTTGATCATTATGCCCAAAGTCATTTCCTTATTTTTCCTTGGTTATAAAGGTGCTTAGTTGTAAGAAAGCCTTTTAAAAATGACATCTAAGTACTCTTGAGTTGATGTTTATTGTTAAACATTTAAATATAGTATAAAATGTCTTTCAAATGGTTTGTGCACAGAGTAGGGTATTAATAGAATTTCGCTTTGAAAAACAATTTTTTCTGTTGATAGAGAGTAGAAGTTGCCTAATGAAAAATTTGTTCTTCCTTTTGATAACTCAGTGTCAGGTAATATCTGAATTCTTTCTTGTTTTTTTATAAAACCCAATTCAATCTATGAAATAAAAAAGTAGAAACATGCTAAAATTAACATCTTTTAAGCAGTAGTGAGCCACAATTAATGAAAAATAAGCTTTCTAGTTAAATTTCCCCCATTTAGTCGGAATAAAAGATGAAATGATTCTTATAGTTTTTCTTTAGACTAGAAAACTTTTAATGGGAAAATTGACAGCTTTTTTAACCACTCGAATTATTATCTGGACATATTTGAGGAGAAACATCATGAAAGTAGCTTTATAATCTTTATTTTTTTTAGACATAATGCTTTAGAGTTCTTAGAATATAATTAATATTTTTGTATTCTCCTAATATCTCCTTAAAGTAGTCATCATTCATATCATCCCCATCTTACAGAATCAAAACTAGCTTCAGAATTGAGGTAGGAATTCAGACACCATGGATTAAGAGCTACATTAGATAAGTCTATCTTTCCTCTCTTCTTGTATCCCTCAGGACAACTCAGCAACACCAGCATTGTAGGCTTTGAAGGAGACCTACTGGGTTGTTCTGAGCTGTTCTGGGCTCCTGGGTTCTCACAGATGCCTACAGGCTTTAGCCTGCTGCTGGTTTGAGCTGTGGCCCTTCATGGTTCCAGAATTCTGGGGTTTGCTCATCATTGCCTTAGGAAGAAGCGTTTTTTTAAAAACACTTTACCTCTATTCTTTTTTGGTAGATGACAATGAAGGAGACAAAAAGAAAAAAGATAAGAAGAAAAAGAAAGTGGAAAAGGAAGACAAAGAGAAAGAGAAGAAAAAAGGACCTAGTAAAGCTACAGTTAAAGCTATGCAAGAAGCGCTGGCTAAGCTTAAAGAAGAAGAAGAGAGACAGAAGAGAGAGGCGGAAGAGCGAATAAAACGGCTTGAAGAACTGGAAGCCAAACGGAAAGAAGAGGTAGGTTTTCATGAAGCTGCTGATGTTGACATTGTGTTTAACCTAAAAATTGCTTCTCTATAAAATTTCTCTAACCTCCTAATTCTAAAAATTGCATAATTGTGTGGTAATTCAGTTACATTATTGTTCTGATTTAAATAATAATATGAAGAGGTACAGAAAGTCCTACCTTTATTTCCTCAGGTACAGACAGAAGTTGCCTATGTATCATTGCCAATACACAGTCTACTCTCCTGTGATATTAATCATTATGTACCCCATTTAAAATATTTTCATTTGGAATCTCCTAACATAATTACTTTGCATGTACCTTAAAAGTTTTGTTTGATGTTTGGCTTGTTTACATTTAGGTTTTATAACTGATTAAGCCAGTACAGTGTTGTCTGACATGTATTCTTTTATAGGAAAGATTGGAACAAGAAAAAAGGGAAAGGAAAAAGCAAAAAGAAAAAGAAAGGAAAGAACGCTTGAAAAAAGAAGGGAAACTTTTAACTAAATCCCAGAGAGAAGCCAGAGCCAGGGCCGAGGCTACCCTCAAACTTCTCCAAGCTCAGGGTGAGTAGTTTCCCCTTAATGGCATGGTCTAGATGCATCTCGTGCAGTTATGTCTCTGTCAAAAGGGGAACTGGCCTGAACCAGAAGGAGAACTCCTAGGAGATGCTGTGAAAAAGGCCAATCAAAATGTAAGCAGTAGGTGAGATAATTTCATTATTTAAGGAGGTGACTTCTATATTATGATAAAAACGTATGTGTGAATGATAATATGTTTATACGTAAGTTTTCTTGTCTCCCCAAATAAAGAGAAGTAGAGAAGATAGTAAAATGAGTCTCCGTGTACCTATCACTCAGTTTCAACAATTACCATGATTTACCATTCTTGTTCTTTCCCCTTCTACCTGCTTTTTTTGCCCCTGGATTATTTTAAAGTAAATTTCAGGTACCATATTATTTTACTCATATTTTACTTTAGTATGTATCTAAGGACATTTTACTTTTCAACATGAGTAGAGTACATATTACCATATTTCCCCATGTATAAGATGCACCCTTTTTCAAAAAATTTGGGGTCTAAACACTGGGTGTGTCTTATAAAGTGATTGTAGATTTTTTTACTTGCATTTCCCGCTAGTGATGAGGAGTTGTATGAATTTTATGATGAATAAAACTTGAGTTCAATAACTTGATGTAATACATGTTTTTCAAATTTTGGGCCCCCAAATTAAGGGCCCCCAAATAAAATAAATTATACATGGGAGTGTCTTATACATGGGGAAATATGGCACATCTAACAAAATTAATTCCTTGATGTTATCTGATTTTTCTGTCCAATTTTAAGTTTTTCCACTTGTCTCCAAATGTCTTTTATAATTGATTAGTTCAAATCAGGACTCTGATTAGATCTACACATTGCATTTGGTTGATAGATCTGTCTGTTACTGATACCACTACCATCCTTTATTTGGCATGCCATTTATTTGTTGATGATACTGGATTATTCTGTGGGATTTGTCAATATTCCAGATTTGTCTAACTGCGTTTTCCTGGTGTGGGCTAATAGCCTTCTTTGTCCTTTGTAATTTCTGAGCTACAGCATCTTGGCTTCTTACTAATGGTGCTGTGCACTTCCTGTTGCTTCATGTCAGGAGGCATGTGATCTCTCTTATGTCTGGTGATGTCAGAGTGATCAGTGGGTTTAGCTATTGGCAGCCTTGTCCATTATAAAAGTTTACCATTGACTTTTCACCTAATAATTTTAAAGTCCAATTGGTGATCATTGCCTATGTGCAGTATTTCATTAGGAATTGCAGAATTGTTATATTCTATCACTCCTTCTGCATTTATTAGCTAGAATATTTTTCTAAAGAAAAACATTTTCTGAAATACTGTTCATGCAGGAAGACCAGGATAATTACTTCATTCTTCCCCTTTATTAATTTTCAAAATAAATTGGTGTCCTAGCAACCTCTAAGGATGACCAATGAGTTTAATTTTGTTCTGGGATGTATATAATTTTATTTTTGACATGTTTCATCTCATGAAGTCATTAATGTTTTTGATACTCAAATTGCACCATCTTCGGCCAGTGGGATCCCATTCAGGCTTGTCTTGGTGACTTTCTCACATGACCACAGTATTCTTTGACTTCTTCTTCGCTTTCTAACACAAGATATCTCAGGTTCATCATGCACATTTTCTGCCCAAGACCTGGAATCAGCATTTACCCAAAGAGCCTTGGTTCCTTTTAGTTTAGAGACTACAACCTGGACATGTAATTATGTTTTTGACAGGTGAGATGCTTTAAAATAGTGTTTTTGCTTCACTGAGAAGAGGACATTGGGATCTCCCGTAATTTCCTGTCCCTACATTCCAGAGACTTTTATATTACAGTAATTTTGGTGCTTATGCTATGGTTACACTAATAGCTACCTTTATTAGATATTTAGTATGTAACTAATGCTGTAATAAACTTTTGACATTGTCTATTTCCTCATAAAAATCATACAGATATTTTTATTTCCATCATATAGATGAATAAATGGAGACTCAGAGAGCTTAAACAGCTTGCTCAAGGTTCTAGAGCTGAGATTTAAACTGATCTGTGTGACTACCTCTTTATCCTGCATTATTATGTTCAGCTGGGAGCAGTCAATTTAGAGAAACACAGTACAGTACTTAGATTTCAGAAAATTTCCTACTGAATTGGGGAAAAATTTCATTTAAAAAATATGAAATTAGAGAACAGATTGGAGTACAACTAGCACTCAAGTAATCAGGTTTGACTGGTGACTATCTGAAAGACTAAAAACTCATGCAGTAATTAGGATGGGACCAAGCAGGAAGTAACTTGACAGTCTCAGAAGTGCTGTTTTATGAAGTAGTTTGACTTGTACTTAGGAGAGTAGGTGAAAATTACAGTATAAAACGAAGAATTTAGCATCAGTGTTTAGGACATGCTTCAAAGAGATGGCCTCTCCAGTGGCCTGTCTGACTCTAATCTCTTATTCTTCTTAGTGCTGCCCACTATTTATCCTCATGTTGGCTCCCTAATGTCTATGAACAAAAAGGCCAAGCTCTTTAGTTTGACATTAAAAGCTGCTCACTGAGTCATCTCATGAAAAGATATTACAGTGTTATGTGTCCCCATATCTTTGAAAGAAACCGTGTTTGGTCACTTACCACATTCATTACCTAGAATAATATAAAATTTATTCATTGAGCCCAAAATGTCTTCTTAGAGAGTGTAAGGTATCTGCAGGTATCTGTTTTCAGGTAATTACTCTGAAATGTGTAGCAGGTTACCTTTTCAATCTGTTTTGTAGCTTATAACTACTAAGCATATAGCAAGTACTTTATAAGTAATTTGGAATTAACTCACATCAGGCAAAGGGCTTCGGCAAGAACTTGATTGTAATAGTTTGCAAGGTGAATGGAATGTCCGACCGAACACACACAAATCTTGATGTTTATTACAAACACAACAGCTTACT
Source organism: Hipposideros armiger (assembly GCF_001890085.2). Classification (NCBI taxonomy): domain Eukaryota; kingdom Metazoa; phylum Chordata; class Mammalia; order Chiroptera; family Hipposideridae; genus Hipposideros; species Hipposideros armiger. Next base: position 318,461 of record NW_017731900.1, on the reverse strand, counting down.
AAGGAATCTCTTAACTAGAGGAATAGTCAGTCAATTAAGTCTGGAGTGTTGATTGGACCACCCTTTTAGGTCATGCAGGTCACAGTTTACCCCTAGGTTCGTTCTTTTACTTACTAGGTGTAGGTTGTTGGATAGGAAAACCCTGGTCAACCTAATTATCTCCCCATTCTCAGCCAGGTGTTTCCTGTTACTTTGGTTTGTTTAATGTATTTATCTTACTGAAGTAATGGCTCTGGTTTTACAATTCTAACCAATTTCAGCACTTAGATACATATATACATGCATACTTTGAAGTTAAGAACATTTTAAGTGGTTTTCCTTTTTTAATGACTTCATTCAAAATCCCACAGTAAACAGTTTTTACTGTTGTCATATAAAATTAGTGAGAGAAAGAGGTGATGAGGAGCGTCTCTTATGAGGTTGTTACAGGAATGGAGAGGAAGGATTGCAATAGAGAACGCTTCCATTTGAAGCTCTATGTCAACATGAACTGTTGTCTGATGAAGATGTTTCTCTTCAGGCTCAATAATGTTACTTGCAAATCAAATTTGTCATTGGTTGACTCTGCCATGTCTTATTTTGACAAAATGTATTTACTCTAGTGTTATAATTTGAAAATATTAAAACAACTTCAGAAGTGGATAATAACTATAAATTCAAACAAAAGCAAATTGCTGACATGATACTTTTTCATTTTGGATAAGCCACTTTTTAATTGAATCTTACTTTTATTTGCTTTTAACCAGCTATGAGTCTGGCTGTAGTTGAAAAAAAGTTGACTTACTAACTTCATTTGGTAGTGGTCATGAAAACTTCCGTTATATGTAGTTTAATATTTTTGCTGTAACAAATTACCACCAATTTAGTGGCTTAAAACAACATAATTTATTATCTTACAGTCTTGTAGATCCAATGTCTGACATGGGTCTCATTGGGCTAAGGCGTCAGCAGAGCTATGTTCCTTTCTGTAGTTTCTAGGGGAGAATCTATTTCCTTGTTGTCTTCTAAAGGCTAGCCACATCTCTTGTCTCATGACCCCCTACTTCATTTTTAAAGCCACCAGTGTTGCATCACTGACCATTCTTCCATAGTCTTGTATTCTTCTGACGTCAGATTGTACTGCAGTGAAAGGTTCTTCATTTTTAGGGACTCGTGATTATATGGTTATGGAGCTCACCTGGCTAATCCAGGGTAATCTCTCCCATCTCAGCATCCTTAACTTCATTCACACCCTTTTGGACATGTTATGGTAACATAGTCACATGTTCTAGGGATTAGTTCATGCAGATCTTTGGTGGTGGTGGGCATTCTTCTCCTTAACCACACACTTTAAACTCATTTCTGTTTCACTGATTACAGATGAAACATTGTATTTGTGCGTGTCATGTTTCACTGTCTTTCCAGGGCCAGAATCTCTTGTTTAATAGAGATCAGTGAGCATATGACTCGGAGATGTGCAGCAGGTTACCTATTTGCCTTGTCTTGTCACTGTAGTCTGGAAATTTGAGCATTCAAGCCAAATATGGCTTAGTAGTCATAATTATAATCAGCAGATCCATAAATGGTGTTAAATTTTAACATTACTACTAAATAAGTGTTTGGAAGAGTAGGTGTTAAATTAGGACCTACTTTTATCTTTCTGCTATTCCTCTCAGATTGCTAGAGGCACTTATTCTGAAAGGAAAAGGATGATGAAAGAGTTTACCTTTTTTCATCTGGGGCCTCATTTTGGCTTTTCTACTATTTTTGTTTTCTATTTCAGTTGTTTATAACCCCAAATTTGTGGAATAAGTAATGATAATGGAGGGTTTTGGACCTTTCAGGAGGCATAGGAAAAAAAGTTCCAGAATTTCCATTTTTTCATTTGTAACATCTTAAAATAATTTTGTTCAATTTAAGTTCAATGAATTGTTGAGTAGTCATTTTTTTTTTTTTAATAACATTAGCGTGGTACACTCATTTGGTTACTTGTCTTTGGCCAGAAGACGCAGGGAAAGGGGTCTGTGGCATCTGAAGAGTCTGAGGGGACTCTCCATTATTTTTTTCTTTTTCTTTTGCTCTTGTGGCCAAATGGCTGATCCACTTAAGTGGAACTTCACAACATAAAGGGTAAAATTCTGAGAGGACCTCGTCTTGGCCAGAGGAACCAGAAAAGGGGGCTCTTGGGAGAGTGTAGGGGAAATAGCAGAGAGGGGAGAATTGGAGGAAGAGTATCCTATAATTCTGTTTATGAACTGACGTAGTCCTGGGCTCACCATGGAGCTGTGTGTGCTTGGAATAGACCAAAGAAGCATAGCCCAAACTTTCAAGTACTGGAAAGTTAATGATATAAACCACTGCTCAAGACCCAGATTTAACCTCTGAATGGCTCATGTGCCAGGTAAAATAGTCATTCTAAGTATACTGTAGAAAGAAAGTTATGAATATTCTCATTTCTACAGTAGCCACCAAGTATGAGTAAACCCGAAAATCAGTAGTAAGTGGAAGTGGAAATCTAAAAAATTAATCCAAAGGAAAGTAGAAAAGTGGGAAAAGGGGAACCAGAAACAAAGGGAACCAATGGAAATCAAGTAATAAAATGGTAGGCCTAAAACCAACTGTATTAATAATTAGGTTAAATATGAATAGTCTAAACATCAATTAAAAGAAAGATTGTTAGAAAAGCAAGAGTCAGCCGTATGTTATCCACAGAAAATCTACTTTAAATATGTTGATAGGAATAGGTTAGAATAATAAAAACATATCAAAAGGAAGCTGGAGTTTGGTTCCTTAATCTGAAGTACACTTCAGAACAAGTAAAATTACAAAGAATAAAGAGATATGTTACATAATGATAAAAAGTGAATTTACCAAAAAGATATAACAGTCCTGTATGTGTATACACCTAACCACAAGTTTACACCAAACATTCACCAAGATCATTTTTTGGGCCATAAAATGAAGTTTAAAACATTTAAAAGAAAATTATGCATTGTTTTTTTGGATCAAAACAGAATTAAACTAGAAATGAATAATAGAAATATATCTAGAAAAATCTGTAAATATTTGGAAATGCAACATCTTATTAACCTGTGAGTCCAGAAGTCTTCATTGGAAAGTAGAAAGTATCTTGACAGCTAAAAGAAGAAAAGCAAAACAAAGTATCTTGAAAAATATGAAGAAAGGTTGCAAATCAGTAGCCTGTTTCCCACCCTAAGAAACCAAAAAGAAATCAAAGAACAAAGTAAAATGAAGAAATAAAATGCAGAAAGTAATGTAATAGAAAGCAAACCCAAGATAGAGAATCAATGAAGCCAGAAGCCAGTTTTTGAAAAAAAAATCAATAAAATTGATAAACTCCTAGATTAAGAAAAAAAAAAAGATAAGACAAATTATGTGAATGTGGTGTCGTCTTAACCACAATCATTGCACATTGCACTGGTATGTCCTTAGCTCACGCAATTAGGCAAATAAATGAAAGGAAGAAGCAAAACTGTCTGTTCACAGATGACAATTTTTTATGTAGAAAACCCCCCATGGAATCTACCCTCCTAAAAACCACAAAACCTTACAGCTGGTGAGTGAGATTGACATGGTTGTAGGTAATGCCAGTATGCAAGTATCAATTTTTTTCTGTATGCCAGCAATTAACAGCTGAAAATCAAAAATTTTAAAACAATACAGTAACAACACCAAAAAGAAAAAAATTGAAATGCTTAGTCGTAATTTTAATTATTTGTGGAATCTATATGCTGAAAACTATAAAACACTGGTGAAAATCAAGATCTATATAAATTGAGAGATGTTACGTACAGGGATTGGGAGAGTCGATGTTGTTAATCTATCAGTTCTCCCAAACTGATTTGTAGATTCAATGCAATCCTAATTAGAATTCAGCAGGGTATTTTGTGGACATGTATAAGCTATTTTGCAGTTATATATGTAAAGATAAAAGTAGTTAGAGTGGCCAAAATATTTTTGAAAAAGAGCAAACTTGGAGGACTCACAATGTCTGATTTCAAGACTTAACTATAAAGCTGCCATAATCAATATAGTGTGATATTGGCATAAGGCTAGACAAGTAGATCAATAAGACAAAACAGTCCCTGTGTGGTCTTTTTTTTTTTTTTTTCTGTATTAGGTAAAATGCAATTCAGTAGGTAAAATAGTGTTTGTAACAAGTGATAATGGAACAATTGGACATCTATATGCAAGAAAAAGCTAGTCCTAAATCGCACTCATTATATAAAAATTAAGTCAAAGTAGGTCATAGATCTAAATATAAAATACACAACTATAAAACTTTTAGAGAAAAACAAGGGAAAATCTTTGTGACCTTGTGTTAGGCAAGGAGTGCTTAGCTACAACTTTAAAAGCATAATCCATAAAAAGAAAAAATGATAAAATTGAGGGAGTCCAGTTAAAAAACTTTCTTTCCACAGAAGTTACCATTGATAGAATTCAAAGAAAATCTCATTTGACAAAGGATTAATACCCAGAATATATAAAGATAAAATTCAACAATAAGAAAACCAACAATCCTATTTGAAAATGGGTGAAAGATTTGAGCAGACACTTCACCAAGAAACTGTAAGCACCCAAAAAGAATGTTCAACGTCATTGATCATTAGGGAAATCCAAATTAAGACCACAATGAGATATCTACACACTTATTAGAATACATAAATTCTAAATACATTAAAGAAACACCTGTCTTTCCAAAAATGCCAGCAAGAGTATGGAACAATTTGAACTCTCATACATTACTGGTGGGAACACAAAATTGTAAAGCCACTTTGGAAAACGGGGCACTTGCTTACAAAATTACATGCATATTTACCTAATGTCTCTTTATTCCGACCCCAAATATTTACCCCAGAGATATGTTTGCACAAAAACCTACATACAAATAGTCATAGCAGCTTTATCCATAATTGTCAAAAACGAGAAACAACTCAAATGTCCTTTAGCTGTCTACTGAATAAAGGAACTGTGGTCCATCTATACAATGGCATGCCACTCAGCAGTCCAAAGAAACAAAGCATTGGTACATACAGCAACGGCAATGACTCTTAGATGCCTTACGATGACAGAAGCCAGACTGTAAGTTTTCATTCCTGTGACATTTTGGAAAATGCCAGTCTTTGGGGGTGAGAACTGGTCAGTGGTTGCAAGGGGCTAAGGTTGTGAGTAGAGTGTGACTCACAAACCGCCCCGGGTGGAAGTGTTCTGCGTCTTCATTGTGACGGGTTGCATAACCACACATTTGTCAAAAGCTGTAAAACTGGACACCAAAAAAATGGAATTTTAATGTATGTAAAATTTGAAATACCTGCTATAAAAAAGAGGTTTTACTGTGAATGCTCTTTTGTATTTTAGAGTTTGTATCTCTGAGGTGAATAAAATGTTAATCTGTTTAAGTAGCACCTCTTGGGTGACATACAAGCAGTATTAATCCGACTTTTGCCATTTTTATTCCTCAGGTGTTGAAGTGCCATCAAAAGACTCTTTGCCAAAGAAAAGGCCAATTTATGAAGATAAAAAGAAGAAAAAAACACAGCAGCTAGAAAATAAAGAAGGTTTGTGTACATAATAGCCTGTGATTTAGAAGCAATTTTATTGGCCTTTTCCCACACTTTTAAAAGAGTGTCATTTAAAAAGAAATCAACAAATCAAAATTGCATAATAAAACTTATTCCTTATTTCTGATTATTGTTGATCATTCTCAACTGATTCAAATGACAGGGTGATGGAAAAGTACTTTTGTTTGAAAAATCTGGATCCTACCCTGTGACTAACTCTCCTTAACTCTGAAAAGCACAGCTATCATTCTTAATTTTTCTTTGTTTTTTTCTCAACCTTCTGTAATTTTGCATTCTATTGAGCAGAAAGAAAAACTGCTGATTCCTGTAAAATGCATGACTGATATTTAAACATTTTCTAAACTAGATAAAGAATTTGGGTTTATACTCGTTGTTTATTCAATACTTGACAGAGCATCCTAACAAATTACACACTGAAAAAGTATTGTTAACTTGGTTTCTACCCTTTATTCAGTGTCTGAACCAATAGAAATAAGTGCTGCCGTAGAAGTGGTGGAACAAGGAGTACCAGAAAAAGAAGAATCACCACCTCCTGTTGATCCAGGCCAGTAGCTTTGGCTCAGTAATTCCTGTTAAGCAGTGTTGATGTATTACAAGGTGTCTTAGTTATCAGTTTGGGGAACCAAATATCTGGCAGGATGGCCTTCTGTTTTTATGGTTCTTTCTATACCATTTCTTTTCATTTCCACTTTGAAAAAGTGTAGTAGTGAGACTTGAATCAATCTTGTTCTTTTCAGAAGTGTTAGTAAAATGTTTTGTAGAGAGGATATAGAGTTTTTTGGATTTTCTCTGATGTTTCTGTTTATGGGTCAAATCTTCGGTGGTGCCAAGAACACCTGAAGTTCCTTATTTAATCCTTCTGAAGCAAATTGGAAGCATTTTAAGTTAGAACTTAAGAGTCATAAAAATTGGCATTTTTAAACCTTCTTAGAGGTCAACCTCTTTTTAGTAAATCAATATGAGGATTGAACTTGTTCATTATATGTGTGTGTGTGTTTTGAGGTTGGAGAAAGTCTGGCTTTCTCTTTTAAAAAAACAAAAAACATTGTACTAATTCATGAGACTAGTTACTGATAGGAGATCTAGAGGCTAGCCTAATCAAGGTAAAATCAAGAGAATCTTGAATGTTTAAAGACAGGAGTGGGAGTGGGACATAGGAGAATGTCAAGACTGACCCACATCGGTGACATTATTGATAGTTCCTTTTCTCTATCTCCCTCCTATTCTCAGTTTAAAAAGGATTGTTTACCTGGGCACATCTCCACTTAGCACGATGAAATTAGAGACATTCAGGCTGATAGCAGTACACTTTGTTAGGTGACATTGTAGCAGTAGAAACAACTGTTAATTTATTGAGTTGTTGGAAAAGTCATGACATATTTTTTCTGTTTTTCGTTGCAAAAATGCATCATGACTTTTCCGACAACCCAGTAGAAGGGTGTTTTGAGCACCTGTTCCTGACTCATTTCCTCCTCAGGATGACTTATCCAAACGTTGACAAATACTGATTATTACAGGGAAGCAGATACCTTTGCAACCCTCATTTTCCTTTTATTTGAGAATAGTTTTGCTTTGATTGGATCCCAGTAAAAATAGAGTCATTGTTAAGGAGAATATTAAGTTTTTAATATTCAAAGTTACACCTTTCTGGCAGTTTTGGGTTGTATGCACAACATTCTGTTCTTACTTTCAACTGGAGTAGAGATGTAGCTTTGCACCTCCAGCTATGTGATTTAAGTAGTATTTGTATGTATTGATAGAGGTTAAAGCAAAATAAGTAATAAATTCTTATGTATAAAGTATAAAGTTGAAAGATCAAAAAGAAGATACATGTGAAATTTCATTTGTTTTCAAGAACTTGAGTGTGATCATGTGCCCTTTTCAAGATCTAAAGCAACAGTTTAATGCCTGAGTTTCTAGTATTTTAATGACCTCAAATATGAAATCTGGGTTAAGTTTAATATGGCATATTAAAAATACTAGGAAATTGTGAGGCATTTAGTAATAGTAAATTATAGCATGCTAGCTATATTAAAAAATAGTTCCAAAGATAGTGAAATTGTACATATATTTTTTACATAGTGAAAACATTTCTTTTTATGTTAGTGTAATTTTCTGCTTTTTTCTGTGTTTTTAATGAAAGCTTTTATTTACAGAAGAGGAGGAAGACACTGAGGATGCTGGACTGGATGACTGGGAAGCTATGGTCAGCGATGAGGAGAGAGAGAAAGGTGAAGCTCATTGGCACACGTTGATAAGTCCAGTGGTTATTAGAGGTGTTGAGATGTAAAGGAATAGTTGGTCTCCGAATTAGAAGCCGTACGAGCCTTCCTGCGCAGGGGGCTGATCTTGCTCTCTCTGTGGCCATGGTTCCAAAATCCTCATGTAAAGTCTCATTTTATGAGTAAATGGATTTTCAGAAAGTCATTTGTAAGATAGTTTCCTGGGATTTAGAATACGTTTTTTCAGAGTGATGATGTTATAAATAGGGTTAGGTTATTAAAGCTAGCCTACAAAAACCCCTTTAACTTAAAAGATAATACAAATAATATTATAGTTCCTAATCACTATGAATAAAAGTTGTCTGTCTTTGTCATTACTTTCTGTCCTTTACTACTAAAATCTGCTTTCTTTGGGTTTAATTTGCTGCCTTTTTTCCTAACTTCTTGAGATGGATATTTGTCTCTCTGGGTTTTCAGCGTTTCTACTCCCAATACATATTTTTAAAACTATAAATTTTTCATTAAGCATGGCTTTAGCCAATATTGCACAATTTATGATATGTGGATATTTTTAAATTTCCATTTTGATATTTATTAACTTTTACCTGTGATTTATTTATTTTTCTAAAGATTTTTTATTGGGAAATTGGGGGAGGGGAACAGTAGTGGGGAATTGGGGGAGGGGAACAGTATTGGGGAAAGGGAACAGACAAGTTGCTGTCCTTTTGTTCTTCAGTCTAGTTGTGGAGGATGTCGCTTCACTGGCCCATGTTGGTATTACCATTGCGCTCCTCCCAGGTGATGCAGATCAGTCGTTGGCCATTGGATGGCAGCTCACAGCAGCTCTCGCCGGCTGCCGGCCACTCATGGTAGTTTATAACAGCCCACTGTAGCCCCACTGCAGCCTGCCTACGCTGTTGCCAGCGACTCGTGGCAGCCCAGCTTCAGGTTGAGCTGTTCTTTTCCATCTTAGCTGTAGAGGGTGCAGTGTCAGTGGCCCTCATGTGGGATCCGAACCGGCGGCCCTGCTGCTCAGAGCTCGCACTCCCAAGCCAACTCTTAACCTTTAACGAGCCTCTTGGCTGGCCCTACCTATGATTTATTTAGAAGTGTATTAGTTTTCGTAAGGGAGGACTGTCTAATTACCTTGTTACTTCATTGTGATCAGAGGATATACATGGTTCTATCTTTTGCAGGATGTTGAGACTTGATTTACAACCTAGCAAATGGTTGATTATTATAAATGTTTCACATGTGATTGGAAAAAGTATGTCTTCTGCAGTGGTTGGGTGCCATGTTTGCTGTATTTACTCAAGTTTGCTGATCATTTTGTTCAAGTGTTTATGTTGTTCTGAGTTTTCTTCTGGTGTGCTTTTTTCTCTATTACTAAGAGTGGTATGTTAAAATCTCCCATCATGAGTGTAGGCTGTCTATTCCTGAGTTCTCTTAATTGTTGTATCAAATATTTTGGTGCTATATAATTAGGTGAATATGGGCTCTATCTTTCTGATGAATTGACTTTTTTATGATTGATTTTTTTGTTTATATTATTATATCTTATTCATTTTTAGCAATGCCTTTGCTTTAAAGTTTACTTTACCTGATAGTAATATAACTATACTATCTTTGATTTATATGGTTTGTTTCTATCTTTATCTTTTCCTGTATTTTAAAGAGGATGTAGTTGAGATTTTAAAATCCAGTTTGTTGGTTTTTGTATTTTTTACCTGGTACACTTACCCCGTTACATTAAGAGTTGATGTAATTAATGAAGTATGTTGTTTTGTTTTTTAACTGAATTATCTTTTATTGTGAAATACACATTTTTTAGAATTAGTTTCAGCTGTACAATAATTATAGTTTTTACCCCTCGAGGTTACAACCCCCCTCCCCCAATCTGCTGCCCCACTTCCCCCCTAATATCATACATATCTATTACAATTCCCTTGACTCCACTCCCACACTATACTCCACATCCCATGACTATCTATATTTTCACTTATAGTTGACATACAATATTATACAACATCAGCTTCAGGTGTACAGTGCAGTGATCAAACCTCTACCCCATCCATGATGCGGTCTCCCTAGCAAGACATGTGACCATCTGACACCCTACAAAATATTTACAACATTATTAATTATATTCCTCAAACTGTCTTTCATATCCCTGTGGCATTATTGTAGTTACGTATTTATGCTGTCTAAACCCTTCCCCTTCTCCCTCATCCCCACCCTCTTCCACCTAGCAACCATCAGTTGTTCCTCTATATCTCTGAGACCACTTCTGTTTACTTTGCTCGTTCATTCAGTTTTTTAGATTCCATATATAAGTGAAATCATATGGTATTTGTCTTTCTCAAACTGACTTATTTCACTTAATAGCCTCTAGGTCCATCCATATCGTCCCAAATGGTATGATTTCATTCTTCTTTATAGCAGAGTAATACTCCATTGTATAAATGTATCACAGTTTCTTAATTCAGTCATCTACCGATGGGCATTTCGGTTGTTTCCAAGTCTTGGCTATTGTGAATATGAATAGCGCTGCAATAAACATAGGGGTACATATATTTTTTTGAATTAGCGTCTTGGGTTTCTCTGGATAGATGCCCAAGAGTGGAATTGCTGGGTCAGATGGTAGTTCCATTTCCAGTTTTTTGAGATACCTCCATAGTGATTTCCATAATGGCTACACCAATCTGCAGTCCCACCAACAGTGCACCAGGGTTCCCTTTTCTCCACAACCTCGCCAGCATTTGTTGTTTGTTGATTTATTGATGATAG
>NW_017731900.1:292466-305770 GCF_001890085.2 Hipposideros armiger | reverse complement strand
TTTAATCTGCAGACCACTTGCTCAGCAATAGAGAGATTCTGGGCGACTCAGCACCAGCTGTTGGGGGGAAGGGCTCAGTGCGTCATGCACCGACCTCCCTCTAGACTTGAAGTAAGCTTCCCACAATTAGCTGCTGTGTGCTCTGGAACTGTGCTCACCACCAAAAATCCTCACAGGTTGTTGCGGGCTGTCTGCTGCTGCAAAAAACCCTCTGTGGCCTGCGGAGGTAGGGGCCAGGGACTAGGGGCTCAGTGTGCCCCTGGCAACACAGCTCTAGGTGGGCGGGGCAGGCCCCCAAGGCACCACAGGGTGTGGTCAGTGGCCCCCACCAAGTCAGAGCAGCATGCACTCCTGCATCGGCAGCCAGCCCACACAAACTTGCCTGGAAAGCCCCAGCCGAATCATACAGGCGCACAGCTCATGGCCCTACACTCCCAGGGAAAACTCCCAGTCTCAGCCTGTCCCAATCAGCCGCTCGCAGATCAAGCCGAGCAGCCCGACAGCCAGTCGCCACCCAGGCCACTCTGCACGCACAGTGCGGAAATTGGGGACCTAAGACAAGTCGCGAGCTCCAGGGTCTCAATAAGCAGTCTGCTGGAGTCCGTGTGCACCTGCCAGGCATTTCCCTGGCTACACAGCACAAGCAGTGTGGAGGGTGGGGATCCAAGGCCGCATGTGCACGCGCGCACGTGCACACACACCCACTCCTGCGCCAATTCCAGCAGACCAATGCAGTCCCAGACCTGAGCCTCTGTGGGAGGGCCCAGCCCTGAAAAAATGGCGGCCTCCTGTGCACTACTCGTGTGCAAGCTCCACACCAGGGGAACAATGGTCCTAAAAACCTCCAGCTCCCGCGCCAAAGGCACTCAGTTCAGTCCTTCCCGCAGGCTCCTGGGCCCCGCTCACAAAGCTACTCCATCCACCAGGATCTGGGTCAGTGCTCACCAGCGATCGAGTTGGTTTGCCGGCTCCACTGGTTTCTCCAGTTGCCCTCAGCACCACCGAGCTGAGCAAAGAGTCCTCACTATTTCCTATCCAGCTATCGTAGAACTCTTCTTCCCGGCAAAGTAACTCTGGGCTGGTGAGCACGGTGTGGGGCCGGAGGGTCTCTCCTCCAACCGGAGAAGCCTCCCCACTACTGAGGTGTCCCTCACGGGATTTGCCCTCTCTCGTCTCCACCCCTCTTACCAGACTCAACATGGCCTCCTCTTTAAGTCCTTCGTTGAGAGGTTCTTTTCATCTAGGGTCCAGTGAACTTCCGAGCTTGAATATCTTATAAATTATTTGTAATTTTGGTGTGATCCTGGGAGGCAGTCGGCACAGTGTCTGTCTCTGTTGTTTTTTATATTTATCATCTTACTAAGCCCTTCATGTTCTGTTTTTTTTTTCCCTCTCCTTTCTAATTGTATTTTAGATTGTTGGGTTTTGTTTTCTTGGTTACATTTTTTTCCCCCCTTCTTCCCTGAGCTTGGAAATTGTGTAGTTTTCCCCTTACTTTCAGTGGTTAATTTAGAGACTTATTTATTTATTTATTTATTTATTATTGGGGAATTGGGATGGGAACAGACAAGTTGCTGTCGTTTTGTTCTTCAGTCTAGTTGTGGAGGACGTTGCTTCACTGGCCCAAGTTGGCACCATCATTGCGCTCTTCCCAGGCGAGGCACATCAGTCGCCGGCTTCTGGACGGCCGCTCACTGCGGCTGCTGGGTGCTCACGCAGGCTGCTGACTACACATGGTAGCCCATGGCAACCCACTGCAGCAGGGGCTGTAGCCTATGCCATCGCCGGCGACTCACGGCAGCCCAGCTCTGCGTTGAGCTGTTGTTCAGCATCTTAGCTGTAGAGGGCAGTGTCACTGGCCCTCATATGTGGGATCCGAACCGGGGCCCTCTGGCATCCCAAGCCAGCTCTTAACCATCGCGCCACTCGGCCGGACCTAATTTAGAGACTATTAACATGGATCTTTGAGCTATCAATGTCTGATGTTACTCTCTCCCTATACAATGCAAAGACCATTGAGTATGTGAACAACATTTATCAATTCTCAATTTATATATCATTGTTCTCACTTATTTTAATTCTCAATTTTAAACCTTAGAATAACTGTTCTTCTTTACAGTTATTATTTAAGTTTGTCTATATTCTTAGATTTTGGTTGTGCTTAATTTCTTCCTGCATCTCTGACCGTCCGTTTGGATCATTTCTTCCTGCCTGAAGAACTTTTAAAATTTCCTTTAGTATGAAATCTGTTAGTGAGGCATTCCATTTTTGCTTTTCTAAAAATATCTTTATCTTTTATCTTTATCCTTGAAGGCTACTTTTACTGAGTGAGGAATTCTTTGTTGAAATTCTATTTATTTAACACTTTGAAGATGATATTCCCTTGTCTTGGCTTTCATTGTTTCTCTTGAGAATTCAGGTATCAGCCTAAGTTTTCCTTGTGTCTTTAATTTTCAGCAGTTTCATTATGATGTGGCCAGGGTTGATTTTTTTTAAATTTATTTATCCTGCCTGTAGAGCTTTATGAATGTCTGGTTTTATGTTTTTATAGTTTTGCAATGTTATGAGCCATTATTTCCCCTCAGAGATTCTAGTTATGTCTATGATAGACCTTACTATATCATTTTATCTTTTTTTTTTCTGTATTTTCCACCTTATCGAGTCTCTGTGGTTCATTCTAGATTGTTATTTCTCATTTGTCATCTGGTTCATTAATTTTCTCTTCAGTTGTTTTTATCTCCTGTACTTTTCAGTTTTAGAATTTCCATTTAACTATTTTTTATGGTTTTTATTTAGTTTCTAAAATTTTTAGTATTTTGCTCCCTGGATATTAGAAGCATAGTCATTTTTAAATTTTGGTTTTGTAACTTCAGTATATGGAAGGCATGTTGATGTCTGTGTGCTGACTTTCCTCCTGTGAATTGTTTTTTCATGTGTTTTGTTGTTTTTATGTATGTGCTGGATATTGAAGTTGTAAAACTGTAGAAATAATTTGTGGTTAAGTTTGGTGTTTCCTTTCTCTAGAGAGTATTTATATGTACCTCCACCAGGAGTCTGAGCGAACTAGCAATATGGAATCACCTTACTCCAAATTTAGAATTGAGAGAATCTGGAGGTGTTCTTCCAAGAATGGGGAGGTTCTGTTTACTTCCTGTTTATCCTTACTGCTAGGGTACTGCTTGCTTCAGGATTTCACCCCACAATAAGGGTGTTACCGAATGTTCGTCCACCTTGCCCCCCTGAATCCTTGGTAGGTCTGAACTCCCAATGCCTGGACCCGTAAGCACTGAGGGGCTAGTAAAAGCACTGCTGGGCCTTCAGCTGCCTCCACCAGAATCAGCAAATGACCCCAAGGTGAAAGAAGTACTTGCATTGTGTTTACCTCCCTGGTTTCTATCCTTTCTTGTATCCTGGCTTAGTAATGCTTTTCTTTTTTATTAGTTTATGCATGAATTAGTGCATTAAGTGTTCACTGTTAAGTAGCAATCTTCATGGTAGCACGGAGGGCCTCGGTCCCTTACCTAAGTCAGAATGCTGACTGTTTCATCTTGTTTTTCTTGTGTTCTCCAAATTTTAATATGCTCTTTGAATGATGACTTCTAGGTATGTATGCAGAGGTATTCTGAGCACATGCCCTCTAGTTATAAACATTAAACATTTTGTATTCATGATGCAAGAAAACGTTAATTTGGAATTAATGATATAGTGTTGCTGCCTTATTTGGTACAATTCAGTATTGTTTTTTAGGTCTCTCTTATTTTGATGGAAATCTCAGTTTTAATTTTCATTTATTTTAAAACCTCTTTGTTTTTCTGAAAGAAGGAAACACGGTACATATAGAAGTAAAAGAAAACCCCGAAGAGGAGGAGGAGGAGGAAGAAGAGGAAGAAGAAGATGATGAGAGTGAAGAGGAAGAGGAGGAGGAAGGAGACAGTGAAGGCAGTGAAGCTGAAGAAGATGAAAAGGTGTCAGATGAGAAAGATTCGGGGAAAACATTAGATAAAAAACCAAGTAAAGAAGTGAGCTCAGAATCTGAATATGACTCTGATGATGATCGAACTAAAGAAGAAAGGACCTATGATAAAGCAAAACGGCGGATTGAGGTATTTATTTTTCCCTTTATCTTTGCTCCTTTTCTCCCCACTCCTCGTCTGTGATCCCTAGAACTGTATTCCACACTATTGAGCAGCACTCAGAATAGCATCCTGTTTCTGTAATGTCGAGACACGCTAGGTCTGGCATCGATCTAACCCAAGGACCTCAGTCTCCTACCTACGTTAGGTGCTGGCTACTTCATCTTGTTTTTCTTGTGCTCTTTCAGTGATGGTTTCTAGGTGTGCAGAGGCGTTCTGGGCACATGCCCGCTAGTTATAAACATCAGTTAAGTGTTTGCATGCATTGCATATTTAGGTTAGTCCCTGTGAGGCATCAGATCCCTGAAGTTGTTTGGCATCTATTTATTAAAGTCCACATATCTAGCAGGCTTACTACATTTTTGTTACTTAATGCAATAGACCTCAAGAGAAAGTTTCTTAAATTATGTCAACATAGCATAAATAATACACTAAAAACTACTTCAGTTTATTTGAGGATGCTAAACTATTTTAAAGCTAAAACTATTTCAGCTTTTCTTTTCTTCACCTTTTCATGTATAATCCTAATTTTTCAATTTTTGTTTTGGTATCTATATGTCAGTGTTAGCCTTTTCCTTCTTTAAAGTCTAAATTTAGGATAGAGTTTCTGAATTTCTAAAGGACTACAAAGATCTATTGTTGTAAATAGGGGTTTCTCAGCCATGACTGCCACTATTGACATTTGGGGGCTAGATAATTCTTTGTTGTGGGGGTCTGTCCTCTTCATTTTAGGGTGTTGAGCAGCATCCCTACCCTCTACCCACTGATGCCAGTAGCATTTCCTTGCCTTCCCCCAACTGTGACTGCTGCTTCCTGCATCACCTGCTCTGGCCAGCTCCCTAGCTCTGCGTCCATGTGTGCGAGAGAGTTTGTGCTGCGTTTGATGATTTAAAAACAGGCAAACAGAATGGGTATAAAGCAGAAAGTAAATGCTCCCCCATTATTTCACTCCCCACACTTGTTCATAGTTCTATGTATGAGCTGCAAGGTTTTCAAATGTTTAATTAAAAGTAAGTTAGATAATAAATGTTGTAGAGACATTTTTTTCATGTGACAACATGCTGTGGACCTCAGCTCAACACATTTCTAAGCAGCTTTGTTGAGATAGGCTCTGTTTTAAGTGTACAATTCAGTGACATTTTGTAAATTTACAGTTGTGCAACCATCAACACAACTTAAGTTCAGAGTATTTTCATCACCCCAAAAGATTCCCTGTGCCAGTTTGCAATCATTCCCCACTCCTAGCCCCAGGCAACTACTAATCTACTTGCCGTCTCTATCGAGTTATCCTCTCTGGAAATTGCATAAAAATTCGGTCCTATAATATGTCATCTTTTTTGTCTGGCCTGTTTCACTTACCCTGTTCATCTATGTGGTAGCTGTATCAGTACTTCTTTTTTATTGCCAAATATTGTTTTGTTAAATAAATACATCATATTATATTCCCGTTCACCGGTTAAAAATTGAGTTTTTTCCACTTTTTGGCTGTTACAAATAGTATAGTTACAAACATTCTCATATGAATGTTTGCATGGCATTGTGTTTTTGTTGGATATATTCCTAGGAGAGAAATTGCTGAATCATATGGTGGATTTGTATTCAACTTTTTTAGAAATTGCTGAACTGTTTTCCATAGAGGCTCAAAATCCTGGATTTCCACCAGCTGAGGGTTCTGATCTGTGCATCCTCACTAATACTTGTTACTGTCTGTCTTTTTAATTGTAGGCATTCTAGTGGATGTGAATTGGTACGTCTCATTGTGGTTTGAAATTCTGTTTCCATAATGTTGAACATTTCTCTTTTTGCTTATTGGCCATTCCTATATCTTCGTTGGTGAAACATCTATTCCAGTTTTTGTCCATTTAAACATTTTTTAATTTGTCTTTTTATTATTGAGATGTAAGAGTTCTTCTTTATTTTTTTAATTAAAGTTTATTGGGGTGGCAATTGGGGTGACAATTGTTAGCAAAGTTACATAGATTTCAGGTTTACTATTCTGTAATACATCATCTATGTCTCACATTGTGTAAGAGTTTTTTTTTGTTTTTTTTTTAGCTGAGCCATCCTGCCACCTGTTGGCAGCTCAGCGGCAGCTCAGCTTGGGCTGGGCATCGAACCTCTGTTGCTCAGAGCTTGCACTCTTGACCGAGCTCTTAACCAATTGAGCCACTTGGCCGGCCCCAAGAGTTCTTATTTTTAATAGTTTCTTTTGGAGTGAATAAAATTTTAATTTTGATAATATCCAATTTATCAAAATTTTTAAATAAAGCACACTTCTGGTGTTGTATTGAAGAAATATCTTCGTCCAACCCAACGTCATGAATATATTGTCCTGTTTTCTTCTAAACAGTTTATACCTTTAGTTCCTTATGTTTATAGCTTTAAGATCTGTTTTAATATAACTTTTATGTATGATGTGAGTTAAGGAGCTAAACTCATTCTTTATGAATTTAACCAGTATCATTGGTTGAAAAGGCTATCCTTTCCACATTGAATTGCTTTGGCATCTTTGACAAATCAATTGATCGGAAATGTGAGCATTTATTTTTGAACTTTGAGTTCTGTTTCATTCATCTGTGTATCTGTTCTTAGGCCAGTACCACACTGTCTTAGTTACTTTAGTTTTATGGTATATTTTGAAATTGGAAAATGCTAGTCTTCCAGTGTTGTTCTTTCCAAGATTGTTTTGGCTATTCTAGGTCAATTGCTTTTTCATAGAAATTTTAAGGTATGCTTGTCAATTTCTGCCAAAAGCCTACTCAGATTTTGATACAGAGATTGTATTGAATTTATAAATCAGTTTTAGAGAGAATTACCATCTTAATAATGCTGACTCTTCCAATCCATGGAAATAGGCTGTCTCTTCATTTATTTAGAGCTTTTAAAATTTCTTTTAGCATTGTTTTGTAATTTTCATAGTACAAGATTTGTAATTCTTTTGTTAAATTTATTACCAAGTATTTCATTGTTTTTGATGCTGTTGTGAGTGGGGTCATATTTAAAAACTTTCATTGCTAGTATAAATACAACTAATTTTTGTAGATCTTGTATCCTGCAACTGTACTGAATTTTTTTTCATTGTAATAATTTTTCATGGATTCCTTTGAATTTTCTGTAACCAGCATCATGTTGTCTATCAAAGGACAATTTTAATTCTTCATTTGCAGTCTCATTGCTGTTTATTTTGTTTTCTTGCCTGATTTTCATGGCTAGAACAAAATGCATTGTTAAATAGAAGTGGTAAGAGCCAACATGCTTGCCTTGTTATCAATCTTTGGGGGAAAGCATTGAGATTTCCACCATTAACTATGTTAGTGGTAGGTTTTTGATAGATACACTTTATCAGAGAAAATTCCTTTCTCTAGTTTATTGAGATTTTCTGTCATGAATGGATGATGGATGCTTTTAGTATGTTTAGTGAGATGCTTTTTTTCCTTGTGTGTGTGAATATATGATGCATTACATTAACTGGTTTTCAAATGTTAAACCAAGCTTGTATTTCCACTTGGTCATGGTATATAATCCTCTTTATATGTTACTGGATTTGGTTTGTAATAGTTTGTTGAGGATTTTATGATCATACCCATGAGCAATATTGATCAATAGCTTCCTGGTTATATGACGTGTTTGTCTGTCTTTGGTGTCAGTTTAATATTAGCTGCCTCAGATTATTTGGGAAGTGTTCCTTTTCTGTTTTCTGTATGAGTTTGTGAAGGAGTATATTATTGTTTTAAATGTTTGGCAGAATTAACTAATAAAGCTTTTTTATTGGAAGATTTTTAAATTACTAATTCAATTTTTTTTTTAAGATTTTATTGGGGAATTGGATGGGAACAGCATTGGGGAATCGGGGAAGGGGAACAGACAAGTTGCTGTCCTTTTGTTCTTCAGTCTAGTTGTGGAGGATGTCGTTTCACTGGCCCATGTTGGTATTATCATTGCGCTCTTCCTGGGTGAGGCAGTCGCTTACCGGCCATTGGACGGCCGCTCACGGTGGCTCATGGCAGCTCACGAAAGCTCACACCCTCTGCCAGCCAGCCCCACTGCAACCTACGCTGTCACTGGTGACTCATGGCAGCCGAGGTCCAGGTGGAGCTGTTGTTCACCATCTTAGCTGTAGAGGGCACTGTGTCACTGGCCCTCATGTGGGATCCGAACCGGGGCCCTGCTGCTCAGAGCTGGTGTCCCAAGCCAACTCTTAACCAAGCTCCAGTCGGCCAGCCCATCAATTTCTTATTATATTTATCTGTTGTATATTCTTTTTCATTTTGAGTTATTCTCAGTAAGTTTTGTCTTTCTAGTAATTGTGTTTCACTTAAGTTGTGAACATAAAGTTGTTCATAGTACCCTACAATGCTTTAGGTTTCTGTAAGGTCAGAAACTAAACTCTTTTAATCCTGATTTGGGTTATCTGTGGCTTCTTTCTCTTTCCTTTTGTTCTAGCTCAGGGGTCGGCAAACTTTTGAGACAGAACATACCCAAAGAGCCACGTGTGGCTTGCGAGCCGCAGTTTGCTGACCCCTGGTCTAGCTAAAGGTATTCCATTATTTTGATCTCAAGACCCAACTTTTGGTTTTATTGTTTTCTCTTTAATTGATCTTTTTATTCTGTTCTTTCTTTCTTTCTTTTTTTATTTTATTTTATTTTTTATAGTCTCATTCATTTATTTTAGCTTTTACTTCCCTTGCCTTTGAAGTCAAATTCATAAAATGCTTTTTGAACCCAAGGACCATTAGTTTAGTACATATGTTTTCTTCTATGCAATTTATTGTTTCAGGTCTTATGTTTAGGTCTTTAATCCATTTTGATTTGATTTTGGTACATGGTGACAGATAGCAGTCTAGTTTATTCTTTTGCACGTGGCTTTCCAATTCTCACAGCACCATTTATTGAAGAGGCTGACTTTTCTCCATTGTATGTTTTTGGCTTGTTTGTCAAAAATTATTTGTCCACATTTATGTGGGTTTATTCCTGTGTTCTCAATTCTGTTTCATGGGTCTGTGTGTCTGTTTTTCTGCCAATACAGTACCGTTTTAGTTATTGTTGCCCTGTAGTACAAGTTGAAGTCAGGGAGTGTGATACCTCCAGCATTGTTCTTTTTTATTTTTTCTTCCTTTTGTTTAGTCTGTGTTTCCTCTTTTTTTGCTAATTTCTTAGGATGACAATTTAAATTATTGATTTGAAACTTTCTTCTTTTCTAATATATAGGCATTTAAAATTATAGATTTTCCTTTAACTACTGTTTTAGCTGTATCCCATAAATTTTGAAATGTTGTGTTTTTGTTTTCATTTGTTCAAAATATTTTCTAATTCCTTTACTGTTTTTTCCTTGACCCATGTTATTTAGAAATTGTGATAATTTACATATATTTGTGGATTTCAGTATTTTTCTTCTGTTGTTAATTCTAAATTCTGACTACTGTTATCAAAGAACATACTTTGTATAGTTTTTGTCATTTTAAAATAATTAAAACTTGTCTATCCCCTATATGGTCTCTTCTAGAAACTGTTTCTTGTGCACTTAGGAACACTGTGGTTCTGCTGTTAGTGGGTCAGGTATGTAGTTAGGTCAGTTTGGTTGATAGTGTTGTTCAAATTTTCTGTATACTTGCTCATTTTATGGGTAGATTTTCTATCCATTATTGCGAGTTAGTTATTGAAGTTCCTAAATTTATTGTTGAATTGTGTATATCCCCTCTTAATGCTGTTAGATTTTTTTTTTTTTTGTTCATGTACTTTGGGGCTCTGTTAACCACGTATATGTTTATACTTGTTATATCTTTCTGAGGATATAGACAGGTCTCTCTTGTCTCTAACAGCATTTTTTTTTTTTTGATACTAACATAGCTACTCCAGCTGTCTTAGAGTTCCCATTTGCATGGCATGTCTTTTCCAGTCTTACCACTTTCAGTCTATTTGTGTCTTTGAATCTAGATGTTTCTTGTTTACAGCATATATCTGCCTTTACCAGTATTTAATTGATTCACGTTTAAAGTTATTCTGTATGTCGTTGGATTTTCTTCTCCCTTTTTGCTATTTTCTATATATTAGCATGTCTTTCAGTGTCTTTTTTGGGGCAAGTTATTTTCTTAATGGTTGCTGTCTGCGTTACAACATGCATCTTATCATTATCTAACTTTAGATTATTGGTAGCTTAACTCTAGGAAAATACAGAGACTTTGTTCCAATGTAGTCCCATTCTTTCCACCTTCCTTTGTGCTGTTATAGTTATTTATGTTTATAAATGTTAATAGACTCAGTAAAACAGTGGTGTTATTAATGTCTTACTTGATCTTATATCTTTTAAAGGAATTAAGAGAAGAAGAAAAACATTTATAGCATTAATATTAACCTTAATATTAACATTTCTGGTATTTCCCATTTCTTCATATGGATTATTTCTGTCCGTTTTTTGCTACTATATAGCCTCAGTCCCTACTTCACCTTGCCTTTGTGCTCCTTGTAATATTTATTATGTCTTTATATATCATAAACTCAACCAGTGCAGCTTTAGAATTATTATTTTGTAAAGTTCTTTCTTAAATCAATTAAGAGAAGAAAATAGAAAAAGATACATTTTTGTTGCCTTTTATGTTTCTGTATAATGAACTTTGCCATTGCTCCTGTTTTCTTCATGTGGCTTTGAGTTACCATCTGGTGTCAATTCGTTTCAGCCTGATGAGCTTCCTGTGATATTTCTCATCATGCTGATCTTCTAGCAGTGAAATCTCTGTCTTTCTAAATTTGGGAATTGTTTGTTTCAACTTCATTTTTTAAGGATAATATTGCTACATGCAGAATTCTTGTTCGACAGGTTATTTTTTCTCCCCTGGTTAGCCTTTTGAATATGTCATCCCATTGCCTTCTGGCCTCCATTGCTTCTGACAAAAATTAAACTGTTAATCTTATTTTGGCTTCCTTTATACACAGTGAGTGATTTTTCTCTTGCCATCAGGATTTTCTTTTTGACCTGGCTTTTAACAGTTCATTATGTGTCTTGGTGTGGATATCTTTGTAATTATCCAACTTGGAGTTTATTGAGTATTTTAGTTGTGTAGATTCATGTTTTTCATCAAAATTTGAAGGTTTTCTGCCATTACTTATCCATATCTTCTTTCTGTCTATTTCTCTGTCCCCTCTCCTTCTGATACTCCCTTTATATGAACATTGTTACACTTGAGGGTGTCCCACCCATCTCTTGAGGCTCTGGTCCTGGGTTCTGTTTTTCTTTATTCCCCCATTGATCAGATGATATAATCTCTATGAATCTATCTTTAAGTTCTCTGATTTTTTTCTTCTGCTGGTTTATATCTACTATTAAGCTCCTCTAGTGAATTTTTAAATTTGCTGTTGAGCTTTTTTAACTCCAGAATTTCCATGTGTTTTCTTGTAATTTATTTCTATTTATTGACAACCTCTTTTGATGAGTCATCATTTACACTTTCCTTCATTTTTAAAAATATGGTTTTGTTTAGTCTTTTTAACTCATAGACTAGCTGCTTTCAAGTCTTTGTTTGCTAAGTTCAAAATCTAGGCCTCTCAGAGACAGGTTCTGTGAACTATTGGGTTGTTGGAAAAGTCATGACGTATTTTTTTCTGATTTTCGTTGCAAAACTGTGTCATGACTGTTCTGACAACCCAGTATTTGTATCCCCTGTGTTACAGGTCACATTTTCCTGTTTCTTTGTATGTCTTGTAATCTTTTGTTGACAAGTGGACATTTCAGAGAATATATTGTCGCAAGTCTAAATTCTCTTGGCTCTCTACAAAGGTGGTTTTAGCTATTTTTGTTTGTTTGCTTAATGAATGATGTGGACTAATTCTGTGGAGTCTTTTGCATTCTTCTCAGTTTTTCAGTTCGTTTTTTTAAATGCCTTTTATTTTTAAGCCTGGCTTTCTAGGGCTTGGGCCTGGGTCATCTTATCTTCGTGGTCACCCAAATGATTTGTCAGTTGGTGCTTAAACATCTTGAGCCAGTAAGGCTTCTACCATGTGCCAGTGGGTTTGGCAGTTCACTGGTCCACTCTGGTTTTCACTTTATGCATTTGCAAGGCCTCTGCTGAGCCAGGAATAGGTAACTCACTGAGGACCTCTCTGGCCTATCCTGACAGCCTTCCACAGGAGCATAGCCTTCTAGACCACCAGGAATAAGGAGGACGTTATCAGTGCCTACCTGGGCTGTCTTGTTCCACAGGCCTTCCTGTTAAATTTCTGATTGATCTTCCAGGTTATGTTTTGCTCCCTGTATTGAGACCTGAGTCTCGTTGTGACTTATCTCTTTGTTTGCCATTGAGATCACTGCTATTTTTGACAGTGCCCTAAGGCATGGAGTCCCCTATACCTCTCACACCACTTCTGCCCCGTGGAGCTCTGGGTGGGAGTGAGAGGTGCGTGATGGTGCAGCTCCAGGCCAAACTCCACAGGCTTCCGTTGCTCCTACTGATGGTCAGTAGATTTTGTTGAATTAAATGTTTCTCAATTTGTATGTGCCTTTGGCCAGTTTCTAGTCCTTAAGTGGTTGTTTTGCCTACTTAGTTCAGTTTTATCTTTTCTTTTTGGGGAGAGGATTTGCTGAGCTCCTCATTCTATAATTCAAGAAGTCCTGCCTCAGCCCCTTTAACTGTTACATATTGTATTCCACTTTATAGGAGGATCCTGATTTGACTTTGTATTAGTCTGATTGGACTGCCATAATTAAATACTACAGACAGGGTGGCTGAAACAACAGACGTTTATTTTTTAAAAGTTCTTGAGGCTAGAAGTTCAAAATTAAAGGGCTAGCAGGGTTGTTTTCCAGTGAGGGCTTTTCTTCCTTGCAGACAGCTGCCTTCTCACTGGGTCCTCCTATGGCCTTTCCCCTGCATGTGCTCAGAGAGAGAGAGAGAGAGAGATATTTTTTTTTTAAAGATTTTTACTGGGGGATTGGGGGGATGGCAACAGCACTGGGGAATTGGAGGGAAGGGGAACAGACAAGTTGCGTTCCTATTGTTCTTCCATCTAGTCGTGGAGGATGTTGCTTCACTGGCCCACGTTGGTACCATCATTGCACTCTTCCCGAGGAAGGCAGATCAGTTGCCGGCTTCTGGACGGCCGCTCACGCTTGCTGCTGGCTACACAAGGTGGCCCATGGCAACGCACTGCAGCAGGGACTGCAGCCTACGCCATCGCCGG
>NW_017731900.1:288290-292332 GCF_001890085.2 Hipposideros armiger | reverse complement strand
TATTTCTCCTCTTCTAAGAACACCAGTTCTATCAGATTAGGGTCCCACACTTATGACTTCATTTACCACCTTAAGGCTGTCTTTCCAAATACAGTTATATTGGGGGGTTAGGGCTTCGATGTATGAATTTGGGAGAGATACATTTTAGTTGATGACAAACTTCATGGTTCCCAAACCTTGCTATGTACTACAATTTTGTGAAATTCACCCCAGACTTCTTGAGCGAGTATCTCCATTGTAGATAGGGGTCTCTACCTTCATGATTCTGTGCAACCAGACAGGTATCATCAGCTTGAGGTTTAGGAAACACTCATTAAGAAATCCTCCACTAGGGCCGGCCGAGTGGCGCGATGGTTAAGAACTCGCTTGGGACGCCAGAGGGCCCCGGTTCGGATCCCACATGTGAGGGCCAGTGACACTGCCCTCTACAGCTAAGACGCTGAACAATAGCTCAACCTGGAGCTGGGTTGCCTTGAGTCGCCGGCGACGGCATAGGCTGCAGTCCCTGTGGCAGTGGGTTACCATGGGCTACCGTATGTAGCCAGCAGCCAGCGTGAGCGGCCAGCAGCCGCCGTGAGCGGCTGTCCAGAAGCGGGTGACTGATCTGCCTCGCCCAGGAAGAGTGCAATGATGGTGCCAAATTGGGCCAGTGAAGCAACGTCCTCCACAACTAGACTGAAGAACAAAACGATAGCAACTTGTCTGTTTCCCTTCCCCCAATTCCCCAGCGCTGTTCCCATCCCTTGAATTCCCCAATTAAAAAAAAAAAAGAAATCCTCCACTAAAGATTAAGTGGTTACTAATTTTTACTATTATAAACAGCACTGTAGAGAACAAACATTGTTTCATGGTTGCATCTTTGTGTATTTGTCCTGTTGTTGCTTCAGGACAGATACTTAGGAGGTAGAATTTCTGAGTTAAAGTCTATACCACATTGCCCTCCAGAAAATTTTGACAATGCCAAGTATGGGAGAGAAGATAATTTTCAACCATATCAAATCCTGAGGTCACGATGTTCCTATTTGAGTTGTATGTATTGTGAGGCTCTTGTTTACTAATGTTCGCTAATAAACACTCGTGTCTCACTTTGACAATCCAAAACGTTTTTCATTCTGATTTCTACAGAAAGACCCAGTGTCTAGTGGTAGAAATGAAAGGGGAGTTCTTAGAAAAAAGGTTTTTAGATGGAAAATAGTTTTGTAAATGACATTACTTCAGCATTTGGATGAAAGTTTCATCTCATTTGAATGCCAACTTTCTTGTGCTTGAAAGGTTTTCATATGAAAGCAGAATTGCTGGCATGTGTTTTTGTTTGGTTCTCAGAAAGCTGAGGTGTTTGGGTAAATGCTACAGAGAAACATTGTGGCTTATGGACAAGCTTTCTCTAACTCAGTGGTACCTTAGGAAGGTGGGATGTGCCATTGAATGTCTTAGGCTGAGGCCTGAGTAAACTCTCCTAGTTGAAAGGTTTGTACATTGGATAAAGTTTTGAAATAAATTGCTTTAAAATGTTTTACAACCGAAGTTCTAATGAAATTGTTTTAATGCAGGAGTATACATACCTGTTTTTATATAACCTCCCACATAAGTTAGAAGTTGTACTGTATAGTAAAGATGACAGAAAGATCAATTCCTTTTCTATTATATTCCATTAAATTAGCCTTGTGCAGAAGTTTTCAGAAGTTTGAGCCCACACTTCACACCATCCTTCCTCATATTATCAGTGCTGTTCTGAAATCTAGAGTAACCAGGTTTCTCCTTGTGCAAAGGTACTGTGATAGGAATTAGATTGTAAAGCTCACGCTGTGAAATGTAATTACATGTAGTTATATCAACAAAGAACTTGGATGAAGGTTGTGGCTTTCTCTTGACAAGGCAAAATAATTTAAAGGAAAATGATAGGATTTGAAATAATTTTGAGAATTCTTTTTTTTTCTTCCTAGAAACGGCGACTTGAACATAGTAAAACTATAAATACTGAAAAGCTAAGAGCCCCTGTTATTTGTGTACTTGGACATGTGGACACCGGGAAGACAAAAATTCTAGATAAAGTAAGAAAATACTGTTTTGCATTGATATAACTCTCAGTAACTGAATGATACCTTATAAAAAGCTAACAGAAACCATAGCACACTTAGGCGATTCTGTTTACAATAAATATGTTACTACTTTCTTATTGCTTTTGCTTCTTTTTGCATTTTGAAATACAAATCTGAATCCCCTGTCTTATCCCAGCTCCGTCACACGCATGTACAGGATGGTGAAGCAGGTGGTATCACGCAGCAAATTGGGGCCACCAATGTCCCCCTTGAAGCTATTAATGAACAGACTAAGATGATTAAAAGTGTAAGTATATTGTATTTCATGTGTTTTGATGTCTAACAAAAATGAAGATATAAACTATTTCAAACATAGAGAAAAGAACAGAATAGTATAACAGACCCATATGCTTACCATTCATAATTTACATTTATGCCATTTTGCCGTATTTGCTTCCGATCTTTTTTTAAAGAAATAAAACATTAGATGTTGTAGGATCCTTCACATTCCATTTCCTCCCCCCTTGTTCTAAGAGGCAGTCGCTATTCTGAAGTTAGAGTATGTCATTTCCCTCCCATATTTTAACATTTCATCCATAGATCTTTATGTTTCAAAATTGGGTTCCTTACCCATTCGTTTGTCCTTCTATCAGATTGATTATATATTTTTATCTCCCTTATTTGCTCTGTTTTGGAGATATTCCATTTATTTATGCTAAATTGAACACACTAAAGAAAATCACATGAGATGAAAGCAAAGCTTAATGAATCATTATGATTAATGCAAACACCCTTTGTGTCATCCATGTAAGGAGATAGAACGTTGCCCGTCCCCTCAGAAGCCCTCTCTGCCCCTTTCTAATCAAAACCCTCTTCTTTACTCAGGAGTAACTTTTAAAGTACACTCTACCTTTTAATGTGTTAGGGGTTGCAAAATGTTGCTATCTATTCCAATTCCATATCTACCTTTATTTATCAGATTACTTCTCTACAGAAATTTATCAGATTACTCCTCTAGAGAAACTACCCAATCTGCTGTTTTGTTACTCAGTGATAGTATGTGTCGGAAAGGCAGAAATAATACTTGATCCTTTACCTTCATTTGCCAGCTTTTAAAAAATGTCCACTTTTGGTTGGTTTTATGTTATTACAAAGGCTTGGATTTAAACATCTTTACTGTGTTTTTTTGTGTGTGTTTTTCTTCATATTTACTGTGTTTTAATCCATTCCAGTTATATTATACTGAGATTGTCTCATCTTCGCTGAGTGGTTGGCTCCTGAGTCTTTTTGCCTACAGTTCTTGCAGTCTTATTGGTCTTTGCCTGCTGTCTGGTACAGCAAGGTGTTCCAGGCTCGTCCTTTACATAACATGCTCCAGACCTGGAATTGGGCCTTGTCAATAATTCCCCACTTCCCTTGTTACAGAGGAGGTGACAGTGGTAAATTAGAACTGAGAAGCAATGTGTAAGTGACACACATTGCATGTATTATCACATGCGACCCTTACTTAGTCTTAGATCTGTACACAGAAAGGGTCTATGACTTTGTCTCTCCAGTTTTGTTTGCTTGTGTTTTATGAAGCTTGTTTTCTGGTAGATTCCTAAGAAACGAATAATGGGAATAATATTCCTTGAGTTTTTTGAATATGGAAGAGTTACCTTGTGGTCTTTGTTCTGGAAAGTCAGTTGGCTACATATAAAATCCTTGGTTCATATTTTCTTTCCTTTGGTATCTTAAATTACTCCAATTTGTCACAAAGTATGGTCTTTCAGGTTTGATCACAGGCTGGTTTTCATCCTCTTATAAGTAATGTGGTCTTTTTTTCATCTTGGTGTTGGTTATTTTGGGTCAGTTTTCCAGGTATGTGGTCTTCTATTTTATTTTATTTTATTTTTTAAAGATTTTATTGGGGAATTGGGGGAGGGGAACAGCATTGGGGAATTGGGGAAGGGGAACAGACAAGTTGCTGTCCTTTTGTTCTTCAATCTAGTTGTGGAGGACGT
>NW_017731900.1:240875-288270 GCF_001890085.2 Hipposideros armiger | reverse complement strand
GCTTCACTGGCCCATGTTGGTATTATCATTGCGCTCTTCCTGGCTGAGGCAGATCGGTTACTGGCCATTGGATGGCTGCTCACGGCTGCTTTTGGCAGCTCACTCTGGCTACTGGCCACTCACGCTGGCTGCCAGCCACTCACGGTAGCTTTACGGCAGCCCACTGCAGCCCCACTGCAGCCTACGCTTTCGCTGGCGACTCATGGCTGCCCAGCTCCAGGTCGAGCTGTTGTTCATCATGTTAGCTGTAGAGAGCGCAGCGTGACTGACCCTCATGTGGGATCCGAACTGGCGGCCCTGCTGCTCAGAGCTGGCGTCCCAAGCCAACTCTTAACCAGCGCTCCACTTGGCTGGCCCTGTGGTCTTCATTTTAGTATGTAGTTTAAAATCTTTATTTTAGGACAGTTTAATTATAGTTTTTTGAATTTGTAATTTAAAATTTATTTTGGTTGCATTTTATCTGGTATTTGTCATTGGGGAATTTATAACAGCTTATTTCACTAGTTGCCAGAATTTGAACTCGTGTTATTTTAGAACTTAAAAAGCATGATATTCTTTAGGCCTGTATTAAAGTCCTCTGGATAATCTTTATCTGAGAATTGTGTTTGTATTCTAGACAGTGGAGTGGAAATATTTATGGTGCTCAGTGAATGTTGGTTTAGGATCACCAGAATGCAAATTGGAAATGTTTTACATTTGAAACTTTGACCTAGATGAGGAGATAAGATTTTGAAGCACATCTTTTGAAGATTATCAAAAAGTATAGATAAGCAAAGTAAAAATGATTTTGTGTGTGAGAGTTTTGATTGTCAGTGCTATTCTTTAGCTTAAAAGAGAATGTTTGTTATCAGGCTGTTCTCATGTTTACATTCATTTTATGTACTTTTATCCAGAAAATCAGGTGTTTATGATGTGATTTGAATAAAGCAGAATATGAATTTATTCCTCAATATTTTAGGTTTGGGTATTTTTCAGAGTTTAGAATTATTTTAAAATTGGACCAGAGAAATTTTCCAGATTTTGAGAATGTCTTCTTGCATGTCAGCTCTTTATAGATAATCACTCTCAGATGACTGCTCTGTCATCATTACTGATAACACTGCTCACATTTAGACTACACCATAGTTTTATGACCTTAACAAAGGGAATACTTTCTTATTTCAGTTTTTTTTCTGCAAAACTTTTTATATTAATGAAAACATTAACTTGTGCTTTGCTGGTTGACTCACTGTTTTCAAAACAGTTCATTCATTTAGAAAAGGAAGTGGTAAGAGTTTTAAGTTTTTGTGGCGGAATAATTATTTTGTAAAGAAGCTTTCATTGTTCAGGGTTCCTTCAGCTCTCCACTTTTCCCCACTTTTCTAGTTTGATAGAGAGAGTTTGCGGATTCCGGGGATGCTGATTATTGACACTCCCGGGCATGAATCTTTCAGGTAAGAGCAAAGTGAGTCTTGTCATCGAGCAAACTGCTTGAAACCATTAAGTGTCAAGTTCGAACAATCAGTGAGAAGGTGTGACTGGTCATTACTTTTACTCTGGGTAGTACTTTATCTGCGGTAACTACCAGTCCTCATCTGTGCTGTACTGAGTTAGTAGTATTTTGTTTGGACACTTTTTGTTTTTCTTTTGTTTTTTTTAGAGAGAGAAGTCATATGTAGTCTATCTCCTGTGAAACCCATTACTGGTGGAATTTTATGTATTTGCCTTTGGCCATATTCCTTAGTGCAAAAGCTTGGTCAGTACAATTGACAGAAATATTGCAGTAACTTCTGGAACTGACTCATTCCAAGTGATGTTAATTCACTGTCTGTCAGATAAGCATTTGGCAAGTGAAGGGCTAATGACTCTTCAATTTAATGCATGTACTTCATTTTGTTCTTTTTGTTTAGGTTTTTACCAAGAAATTAAAAATTTAAGTAAAAGTATTAATTTCAAGATTTCTATTTATGCATCTTTTTCCTTTTCAACAGCAATCTGAGAAACAGAGGAAGCTCTCTTTGTGATATTGCCATTTTAGTTGTTGATATTATGCATGGTTTGGAGCCCCAGACAATTGAATCTATCAACCTTCTGAAATCTAAAAAATGTCCCTTCATTGTTGCTCTCAATAAGGTAAGCTCTCCTTCTGAAAAATTAAAGTGTGAAAACATGCTTCTTAACATTTTCGTGATTAAATAATAGTAGTATAACTTTCAAGTAAGAATGCATTTGTGCTAAGTACAGTGTATTTTGACAAATTTATAAACACACACATACCCACCACCATTCAGAATATAGACCACCTCCATATTTCCAGAATGTTCCCTTATGTTCTTTTGCAGTCAGTCTGCCCACTTCTCTAACCTCAAACAAACTAATGTTCTTTCTGTCACTATAGACTAATCCTGTCTGTTTTATAATTTTATGTTAAAGGAATTACACAGTATGTAATGTTTTTACTGTTCATGTTATTATAGAATTATCCATGTTGTTGCATATATCATAGGTTGTTCCTTTTTGCTGAGTAATATTTTATCATCTGAATAATACCACACTTTATTTACCTGTTACACATTTTGATTGACTCCAATTTTAGATTACTTATTAATGAAGCAGCTGAGAGCATTTGCACATAAACCTTTGTGTAGACATGTTTTTTTGTTTACTTTGAGTAAATACTTAGGAATAGAATTGCTGGGTCATATGGTATGTGTGTGTTCAACTTTATGAGAAAATGACACATTTTGTGCTATGTTACATTTTAAGCAATGTGTGCGAGTTCCTTTCTGCATGTTCTTGCCAATACTTGCCCCATCTGTAGCCATTCTAATAAGAGTGTAGTGCTAAATTGTTGTGATTTAATTTGCATTTGCATGATGACTAATGGCATCAAACACCTTTCTATGTACTTATTTGCCACCTCTGTTTGTGAAGTATCTATTTAAAATCCTTTGCTCATTTTTTATTAGATTGTTGTTTTAGTGTTGAATTTTGAGTTCCTTAGACATTGTTGATATAAGTCCTTTGTCAGTTATGTGTATTGCAGATAATATTTTTGTAGTCAAGGACTTGGTTTTTTTATTTTCTTGATGTGTTTTGAAGAGCAGAGATTTCAAATTTTGGTGAAATCTGATTTATGAGACATTTTTTTTCTACTTTTCTTTTTTTATTATTATTTTTTATTTATTAAAAAAAATTTTTAAAAAGATTTTATTGGGGAATTGGGGCAGGGGAACAGTGTTGAGGAATCGGGGAAGAGGAACAGACAAGTTGCTGTCCTTTTGTTCTTCAGTCTAGTTGTGGAGGACGTTGCTTCACTGGCCCATGTTGGTATTATCATTGCGTTCTTCCTGGCTGAGGCAGATCGGTCGCCGACCACTGGACGGCTGCTCATGGTGGCTCTTGGCAGCTCACGCCGGCTACTGGCCGCTCACACTGGCTGCCAGCCACTCACGGTAGCTTTATGGCAGCCCACTGCAGCCTCACTGCAGCGTACGCTGTCGCTGGCGACTCATGGCAGCCCAGCTCCAGGTCAAACTGTTGTTTACCAGCTTAGCTGTAGAGGGCACAGCATCACTGGCCCTAATGTGGGATTTGAACCTGTCCCCTACTGCTCAGAGCTGGTGTCCCAAGCCAGCTCTTAACCAACGTGCCACTCAGCCGGCCCTATTTTTTAATTAAAAAAAAAATTAGTTTCAGGTGTACAGCACAGTGCAAGTATACTTTTTACTCCTCAAAGTGGTAACCCACCTCCCCCCCAATAAATTTCTTACAATTTGTGTTTCTTATGTTCTTATAAGTAATTTTTTTCCACCCCCCCCCCCAAGTTTGTGAAAATTTTCTTCAGTGTTTCTAGATATCTGACATTTAGATTTGTGATGTTTTTAGTTAATTCTGTGTAAGGCAAGGTTCAGAGTTTACTTTTTTCTGCATGAACATCCAATTCAAACGCTTTGTTGAAAAAATTTTACTTCCCTGTTGAATTGCTTTTGAATCTTGGTTGAAATTCATTGTCTGTGTACATCCATCGACCTACTACATGTCCATCCTAATGCCATCACCGCCTCCGGTACTGTCGCTCCACAGTAATGTCTTGAAAACAGGTGGTGGTAAATTCTTCACCTTTTTGTTTCCCAAAATAATTTTGGTTACTTTAGAGTCTTTGAATTTCCATGTAAAGTTTAGAATCAGCTTCTTAGTTTCTACAAAAACCTTTCCAGGATTTTGATTGGGATTATATTTAATCTGTAGATAAATTCTGGGAGAATTGATATTTTAACAAAATAGTCTTCTGATCAATGAACGTGATTATCTCTCCATGTACTTAGGTCTTGTTTACTTTTGTCTTGGCAGTGTTTATAGTTTTGTCCATGTGTTGGACACATTTTTCTAAATTTATCCGTAGTTCATGGTTTTGATGCTAGTAAATAGCATTTTAAAAATTTGGATTTCTAATTGTCACTTTTATATAGAAATACAGTTGATTTTTATATTGACTTTATCTTGTGATCTTGTTAAATTCAGTGGTTAGACCTAGTAGCTTCTTTTGTAGATCACGTGGAATTTTCTATATACATGATTATGTTATCTTCAAATAAAAGCTACTATACCTTTTCCTTATCTATATGCTATATAATTTTTTTCTTCCTTACTGCAGAACTAGACCTTTTAGAACAATATTGAATAGAAGTGATATCAAAAATCCTTGCTGTCTTCTTGATGTTAGAGGGAAAGTGCTCGTTTTTCACCATTAAGTGTGTCAGCTGTGTATTTTTTGTAAAGGCATTTTATTAAGATGAAGACATTCCCTTCTATTCCTAGGTTGCGTAGGAGTGTTGTTTTTTTTTACAGTCATGAATGGTTGTTGACTTTTGTCAGATGCTTGATGCTTATTCTTTGTCTCTTGAGATGTTCATATGGCCCTTCTCCTTTTTCTGTAACATGAATCACTTTTGATGTTTTTGGAAGGCTTTACTATTTATTTTTAAGACTTTTATTTTTAGAGCAGTATAAGAGTCACAGCAGAATTGAAGGCAAGCTATAAAGATTTCTCATATACCCTTGCTCCCATATACACATGCACAGCCTCCCCCATTATCAACATCCCTACCAGAGTGGTATGTTTGTTACAATTGGTGAGCCTACAGTGACATGTCATTATCCCCCAAAGTCCATAGTTTACATTAGGGCTCACCCTTGGTGTTGTACATTGTGTGGGTTTGGCCAAATGTATAATGACATGTACCCACTCACCATTATAGTGTCATACAGAGTAGTTTCACTGCCCTAAAAATCCTGTGCTCCTCCTGTTCACCTCCCCACCTCCCATCTCCTGGCAACCACATGGCAACTGATCTGTCTCCCTAGTTTTTACCTTTTCCAGAATGTCATATAATTGGAATTACACAGTATAGCCTTTTCAAATTGGCTTCCTTCACTTCATAATATGCATTTAAGGTTCCTCTATGTGTTTTCATGGCTTGATAGTTCATTTCTTTTTAGCACTGAATAATATTCCATTCTCTGGATGTACCGTAGTTTATTTATCCATTCACCCACTGAAGGAAATCTTGGTTGCTTCCATATTTTGGTGATTATGAATAAAGCTGCTGTGAACATCTGGGTGCAGGTTTTTGTGGACATATTTTCAACTCCTCTGGGTGAGTAAATACCCAGGAGTGTAATGGCAGGATCCTATGGTTAGAGTGTTTCGGTTTGTGAAGAAACTGCCAAACTGTCCCCCAAAGTGGCTGCACCATTTTGCATTCCCACCAGCAATGAAGGAGAGTTCCTGTAGCACCACATCCTCACCAGCATTTGGTGTTGTCAGTGTTCTGGGTTTTGGCTGTTGTGCTAGGTGTGTGGTGGTAGCTCATTGTTTTAATTTGTTCTTTTCTGGTAACATAAGATGTGGAACATCCTTTTATACTCTTAATTGCCATCTGTCTATCCTTGGTGAGGTGTCTGTTAAGCTCTTTGGCCCATTTTTAAATTGGCTTTTTATTTTCTTATTGTTGAGTTTTAAGAGTTCTTTGTATATTTTGGATACTAGTTCTTTATCAGATAGGTCTTTTTCATATATTTTCTCCCAGTGAGTGGCTTATCATCTCAATCTTTTGACTCAGAAGTTTTTAGTTTTAGCGAAGTTGGAGCTTATCAGTTCTTTCTTTCATGAATCTTGATGTTGGTGCTGTATCCAAACAGTCATCACATAGCCAAGGTCATCTAAATTTTTTCTATATTGTAGGAGTTTTAGCATTTTGTGTTTTACTTTTAGGTCTGTGATCCATTCTGAGTTAATTTTTGTGAAGGGTTTAAGGCCTGTGTCTAGAATCAGATTTTTGCATGTGGATGGACACTGGTCTGGCACCATATGTTGCTTATTATTAGGTTGGTTTTTTTTTAATGTTAAACCAACCTTGCATTACTGGAATAAATCTTGGTCATGTATACTTGGTAATGATATATTTTTCATATATTGCTGGATTTGATTTTCTAATTTTTTTTTTTTTAAGATTTTATTGGGGAATTGGGGAATTGGAGGAGTGGAACAGCCAAGTTGTTGTCCTTCAATCTTAGTTGTGGTGGGCGCAGCTCAGCTCCAAGTCTAGGCGTCATCCGGCCACCGGTTGGTAGCTTGTAGCCACT
Source organism: Hipposideros armiger (assembly GCF_001890085.2). Taxonomy (NCBI): domain Eukaryota; kingdom Metazoa; phylum Chordata; class Mammalia; order Chiroptera; family Hipposideridae; genus Hipposideros; species Hipposideros armiger. The sequence continues at coordinate 281,643 of NW_017731900.1, read as the reverse complement.
CAGCTCAAGTTGCTGTGTTCAGTCTTAGTTGTGGGTGGGCGTAGCCCACCATCCCATGCAGGAGTCAAACTGGAAACCTTGTTGCTAAGAGTGCATGCTCTAACCACTGAGCATCCGGCCGCCTGTAAGCAGCTCAGGGCAGCTCAGCTCAAGGTGCTGTGTTCAATCTTAGCTGTGGGTGGGTGTAGACAACCATCCCATGCAGGAGTTGAACTGGCAACCTTGTTAGGAGCATGTGCTCTCACCAGCTAAGCTCAGTGACAGCTCAGCTCAGGCGCAGTTCACTGGCCCATGTGGGAATCGAACCGGCAACCCTGTTGCCCAGAGCTCTCGCTCTTAATCAACTGAGCCACCTGGCCGGCCCTATTTTCTAATTTTTTGATGATTTTGTGTTCATGAGTGATATTGATATATAGTTTTCTTGTAATGCCTTTTGACTTCTTTTGATATCAGACTGATGAACTCAAGATGACTTGAAGTATTTTCTTCCTCTGTTTTCTGAAAGAGTTACATTGAAATATTATTTCTTCTTTGTTTTATAGAATTCACCAATAAAGTCACATCAGCTTATCTTAAGTAGATGTAGGTCATTTAGGTTTTTTATTTTATTTTTTGTCAGTAGAGAAATGTGTGCTTTCAAAGATCCAGCTTTTAGCTTTATTAATACTCTGTTGTTTGTCTGTTATTGTCATTGATTTCCAGTGTTGATTATATCATTTCTTTCTTTCTACTTTGTTTTCATTTGTTCTTCTTTTTCCAATTTCTTTATATCTTTAAGATTTTTTTTTCTAACATAAGCATTTAAAGGTGTTTTTAAGTACTGTTAAAAGCACTGCTAATGGGCTGGCCGAGTGGCTCAGTTGGTTAAGAGCTCGCTCAAGAGTTTGAGCTCTGAGCAACAGCGGTTCGAGTCCAGCCCGAGCTGAGCAGCCGCTGAGCTGCCAACAGGTAGCAGGATGGCTCAGCTAAAAAAAAAAAAAAAAGCACTGCTTAAAGATATTGTGTTTTTGTTATGTAGATCAAAATATTTTCTAGATATTCTCAATATAGAATTGTCGGTTTAAAAAATGTTTTTTTCCTTCATTATTAATGCTTTACTTTATCTCTAGTCATTCTTTGGTCCCCTGTATATATCTTTTTTCTTTGGCTGCTTTTAAGACTTTTTTAAGGGTTTTGTCAATGAGGTTTTGTAATAGTTTTATGTTTATCCTACTTTGATTTTCTTAGATTTATGAATTTATAATCAATTTTAAAAATTCTCAATCATTCAGATATTTTTTGCTCTCTTTTCTCACTTCTCTAAGTGTTTGATAGACTTCTAGGATTTTTCTAGCACCTGAGTTCTCTTAATGTTGTCCCATAAGTAACTGAAGGAGTTCTTCCTTCATACTTCTTTTTCCATATGCTTCAGTTGGGGTCATTTTTATTGTTATATCTCCAAGGTCACTAATCTTTTATTTTACAATATGCAGTTTGCTGTTAAGCTCATCCAGTGAATTTTCCATTTTCAGATTATATGTTTCAGTTCTACAAGTTATATGTTTTTCCTTAAAAGTTGTTATATATATTTGTAAGTATTGTAAGGACCTTATATGTTGATTATACCATCTTTGTCATTTCTGAGTCTATTTCTACTTAATAATTTTTCATCTTAGTAGTGTTCAGATTGGTCTACTTCTTTATATTGTCACCCTGGACTAGGCCAACAGACACTTTTTGAAAACTATTAAATGATTTTCCTCTCTATACACATTTATCACTCTTTTGAAAAGTGTGGGAAAATAGATTATTTGATTAACTAAACAGATTAAATCCTAATTTGAGCAATAAAATAATTAAAATGGGCTATTCTCTGAGATAGGGAATAATTATTTATTTTCCATTTTTTTGGTATATAATTTTCCTGGTGATCATACCTGCTGTAATTAATCCTTGTTTCTGTCTGCTGTTTATCCAAAACCATTTTTGAATTTCAACAAGTTAATGGTTCTAGGATCACTCCAGGACCTCACCGTTTGCAGATAAACCCGTTGGAGACTGATGGGCAGCCTGGATCTTGGCAGTTTCTAATTTAGGAGAGGGTACAGTTCAGCAGTTTCTGAGGGCTTTTGGTAACAGTATCTGAGTAATTCACTGTTCTGGATATATATAATGCACATTAGGAATTTTTTGGAGTTTGTAGCCTGAATTAAATTCCCGAGTGTTCTGAATGTTTTAGATATGCTTCTTATGAAAAATCTTTTCCAGATTGATAGGCTGTACGATTGGAAAAAGAGCCCTGACTCTGATGTGGCTGCTACTTTAAAGAAGCAGAAGAAGAACACAAAGGATGAGTTTGAGGAGAGAGCAAAGGCTATCATCGTGGAATTTGCACAGCAGGTAAGAAGGCATTGCCTGCTATAGGAAGAGCCTGTGTCACAGAGAATTCTGTTCTTTCCTTTACATGGTCTTTGTAATGAAGTCAGTGTTTTTACTAATATTGGTTCTCTTCTCTTATTAGTGGCCAGTTCATGTTTTTCATTCTTTTCCCTTATTCATTTTCCTTTGTAAGTTAGAAAGCTGACATTTGAAAGAGCTCCCTTTGTAGTGTGAGTGTTTAAATTTTAAAAACTGAGTTACTATTTTTCTGCAGCATAATTAATGCCTCCAGGATATGCCTGATCTTTTCTTGGGTGTTTTTGAGGAGTGTCAGCGTGGTTAGGCGTTTGCTCGTCTAGCTTCTAGTTTGTTGTTCCTGTTCTGGATGCCTCCTTCCACCTTGGCCTTTTGGGGTGATTTTGCTTTTTATGTCTTTAGGGTTTGAACGCGGCTTTGTTTTATGAAAATAAAGACCCCCGCACTTTCGTGTCCTTGGTACCTACCTCTGCGCATACCGGTGATGGCATGGGAAGCCTGATCTGCCTTCTCGTCGAGTTGACCCAGACCATGTTGAGCAAGAGACTTGCTCACTGTGAAGAGCTTAGAGCACAGGTGATGGAGGTAATGGCCGGCTCCTCAGTTTATTGCCTTTTTATTTTTAACTGGATGGGGATGTTGACTTCTCTTAGATTTAATCAATACTGTGTACTGTAGCATGTGTTTCACTCCGTCTGCAATAATGTCTCTTAGGTTAAGGCTCTCCCAGGAATGGGCACAACTATAGATGTAATACTGATCAATGGGCGTTTGAAGGAAGGAGATACAATTATTGTTCCTGGAGTAGAAGGGCCCATTGTAACTCAGATCCGAGGCCTCCTGTTACCTCCTCCTATGAAGGAATTACGAGTGAAGGTAAGCCAGGTGGTAAACCGTGACATGGGGGCTTATTCTGTGTTTGGGGGTTCTGCTGAGGTCGCTTCCTCACTTGGAGAGCTGTTTGGCTTACTACACTCACACTCCCCTCACTACTCGTTCATTTCATCTTCATACGGGAGGGACCATCGTCAGCATGGTGATGTGTGAATGTTATTTACCAACTGAGCTTTTCATAAAAATTAAAGTACATTGTTATGGTTTTATACTGCTAATTTTTTAGTAATTTTTTTATTGTGAAATAAAACATTCATACAGAAAAGTATATAAAACATAGAAGAAAAGTTAAATTGTTAGGAAGCAGACACCCAGGTCAAGAACCAGAACATTGCCGACCTCCCAGAAGCCTTCTGTGCGCCTCTTCCTGATCGTAACTGCTCCCACCCTAAGCTAACCATGCTTCCATTTTTATGATAGTAACTAATACCCTTGCTTTTTAAAAAAATGTATAGTTTTAATACCCGAGTGCACCCCAAAACATTTGTATGGACTTTATATGGATAATGTCATTCTCATGGTTCCTTTATATCTGGCCTCTTTCAGTCAAAAAATAAGATTTACCCATGTTGCATATAGCTGTGGTTCATGTTTGTTGCGGTGTCATGGTTTATTTGCTCTCCTGATAACGGAAGTATAGGCGCACCAAGTGAACGTCTTCGTTATTACTAATAGTGCTGTTGCTGTGCACATTCTGGGATAGTCTCCTGGTGGTTGCGCACGTATCTCCAGGTGTGTGCCTGGGAGTGAATGGCGGGGCACCGCCCTGTGCTTAGGCCTCACTGTTGTCCACGGTGAGTGTAATGTTACACTTCCATTCTAGTTTTTAGAATTTCTATTACCCTGTTTCCCCGGAAATAAGACCTAGCCGGAAAATAAGCCCTCGCATGATTTTAGGTGCCAAAATATGGCACCTTGGCTTACTGAATATTTTAAGCTGAAGGAGTTTGTGGAAAAGGCACCCTTCTCCCTGAAACAGGTCATAAAACCCTCATGTGAGGGGTGCGTGCCCTCCATATCCTGGAGGAATCGTGCTAGGCTTCTTCTCTGGCTAGGGCTTATTTTTGGGGCAACACAGTATTTCACATCTTCTTCGGCTCTTTGATGCTGTCAGACTTGCAGATTTTTCCCATTCTGGAGGACGTGTAGCTTCTTGCCTTTCAGATTGGCACTGGCCTGATTGAAAATATTGCCAGTCATTATTTCATGTTTCTTAGCCATTTAAGTTTCCTCCTGTCTGTCCATAACAGACAGTGCCTGTTGTGCTCTGGCATTGTCTGTCTTTAGTACAGATTTATGAGTTGTTGGCTTATATGTCAGGATACTAGTCTGTTACTGGTTGTCATGTAGCATTTTCTCCTTCTCTGTGACTTGTTTTTTTACTTTTCTGTGGTATCCTCAGAAACAAATAATTGTAATGCTGAATTTATCAATCTTTTCTTTTGTTTATTGCCTTTTGTGTCTAGCTTAAGAAATCTTTCTCTACCCCAATGTCATGGAAATACTGTCTGTTGCATCATCTCTGACTGCTAACCGCCTTTCAAATAAAAGTGGTAACAAATGTTTTGATCTCTATAGAACCAGTACGAAAAACATAAAGAAGTAGAAGCAGCTCAGGGCGTAAAGATTCTTGGAAAAGACCTGGAAAAAACATTGGCTGGTTTGCCCCTCCTGGTGGCTTATAAAGAAGATGAAATTCCTGTGCTTAAAGTAAGTTATTGTAATTTTTTTTCTTCTGAAACTATTTGAATTGTGTCATGTGTTAGCAGGACACACACTAGGAATGGCGAATAAAAGGGGTACTTTTGTCTTGTGGCCTCTTGTGTCTGGAAACCTGATCTGGTGGCCCTTAGCAAACAGTTGCTGTTTTTAATTACTTCAGTTTGCACAATTATATGAGCTGGCATAAATAATATATACACTAGAGTTCTAAAATACACATTTTATTCAAATAAAAAAATAATCAAAAGCTAGAAGTTGTGTATGTTTTAGACATCTGAATATGTGAACAGAACTACAGAAAATCTTATTAGAAGTTGTCCTAAAGCCTGTGTGCTTGATGTTGGGGCAAGGCGGCCCACTCGAGTCCAGCATAGCTTCACAAAAGCACTTGGGGCCAGTTTATTTATTCATGTGCCCAAGAGAAGACAGCTCTGTTCCCAGCCCAGGGCTCATCTAATGTCCTGAGACCACCTTTGTTCTTTAGCAGCATTCGGTCACAGCCCTCAGGGAGTCAGCCATCTTAGGGCCACTGAGGGCAGGGCCAGCGTCCCTTCTTGGCCAGTGTCAATGCAGCATGGACTTCTGCGTCTTACTGGCACCAGTGTGGTCATTTTACTTACTCAGAATCTCTTCATCTCCAGAGGAGCAATGACGGAGGAAATGGCTGCCAAGCTCAGGGTATTCCGTAGTTAAGACCACCCAGCAGAGCATTTACACAGGGTAACATAACACCTTCCATTTGTGTCCTGCTTTTAACGTTTAAGACTCATATTTATTACTTCATTCTGCTCACCCATCTACCTTATTTGCCACATGCAGCAGTGGTGAAATACTGAGGGTGCCAAAAAAATGTATACATGTGACTTGTATTCATCTTTTGTTATCGGTATATATTATTACAATTTTAACAGTTTTTTTCTTTCTTAAAATGTGTATACATTTTTTTGGCATCCTCTGTATATTTCAACATTAGTAAGCCTCAGAGAGACACAGGTGAAGGGGGATGCAGCTTGGATGCGACCCACACCCCTCCTCCTTCCCAGCTTAGGTTCTCGCTCTTTGTACGCCATGGTTTCCTGTTTTCAGATGAATACTTCATGACAAAAAGAAACACAGCTTCATTCTAGCCTGCTGATGACTGAGATGTACTCACAACCTTGTCAAATCCAATTTCTTTTCAAGGATGAATTGATCCATGAGTTAAAGCAGACGCTAAATGCTATCAAATTAGAAGAAAAGGGAGTGTACGTCCAGGCATCCACACTGGGGTCTCTGGAAGCTCTTCTTGAATTTCTGAGAACGTCAGAAGTGCCCGTAAGTAGCTGCGCCCAACCCGCCTGCGTCAGTGGTGGTCATGGTTTGTGGTGCCACTTCTGTGCCTGTCACAGGAGCTAATGTCCGAACTCCCTCTTTCCAGTACGCAGGAATCAACATTGGTCCAGTCCATAAAAAAGATGTCATGAAGGCGTCGGTGATGCTGGAGCACGACCCTCAGTAAGTGACCTCTCTCCTGCTGCACAGGCCTAATGCCTGCCTGCTGTCTTCACACTCTTCCTGACACACCCCTTCTCACTGGCTGTCTGTGATGTGTTCTGACCTTCCAGGTACGCAGTCATTTTGGCTTTTGATGTGAGAATCGAACGGGATGCACAAGAAATGGCTGATAGTTTAGGAGTTAGAATTTTTAGTGCAGAAATTATTTATCATTTATTTGATGCCTTTACGAAGTACAGACAAGACTACAAGAAACAGAAACAAGAAGAATTTAAGTAAGTTGGTCATTTTACTTACTTTGGGTCCTGGGTAATGAAGTTGATTATTGGAGAATTACCAAATACCAGAAAGGTGTCCAGAAGACAGGAGTGTGGCATTGGCTCATCTGCCTGAGGCTGGTTTCTGCAATGGGGTTAGACACCCCAAGTCCTGTCCACCAGTGCGGGGACGAGCCTTTCTGGTTTTGCTGCATTGTCCATTTGGCAGACCGAGGTCTCACTCGTGGTGAGTAGTTGCTACATTTGGTGCTTTTGTCTTAGTTCCTTACCTGGGGTTGTATGGAGTGGAAGTAAAATTAAAGTGTGGAAAATCAGGAAATGAGGCGAGGTATCTGTGGGAGTAAAGCTCATCCGTCCAGCAGACCTCACCGAGTGCCTGGTGGGAGTGGCACTGCGCAGGTGCTGGACGGCTCAACGGTGGCTCTGGTCAGGTCCCCTCCTCTTGGCACGCAGGGCAGAGACAAGTAGTGAACACATGAGAAGTGGGGATGATTGCTAAAGAGCAAAAAAAGCAGGGAAGGGCTATAAAGGAGAGGAGAGCTGTGATTAGTCATGCGATGGGGAGGCAGCTCGCCTGTGAGTAGAGACCTGAAGGGAATGAAATGAGCCGCCCAGGCACAGGGGTGTCCAGGTAGGATGGTGCTGGGAGGCAGTCCTCAGGGACCTGCGGGAAGACGAGGTCAGAGCTGGCAGGACCCAGAGCGGGTAGGCCCCTGTAGCCATTTTAGCGTCTGCAGTGAGACTCAGGAGGCCAGATGGCTCAGGGCAGAGTGGCCACCGGGAGGGGTGGCTCAGCCTGGAGCATTTTTATGGTGCTGACTCATGAGCGTTAGGATTTCGATCAGGACACCTAAAGGGAGAAGACTTCAGGTTGATGATAAAGAAGACTGCAAGAAGCTGAAGGCACTTTACACATATGCTTGATAAGCAGGGAATAGTGGCCTTTTGGATCAACCGATTTGGGAACATGGTAGGGAAGAGGAGGATGTGGTTTGGTGCTTGTGTAGTTCCCAGTACAGACTACACACATGCCACACCCAACAGGTCCCTCTGAGGTTCTAAGCTCAGCTCCGTCCTTGGGGCAGAGCTCAGCCCATTAGTCTGGTACCAAGTGTTCCTGTGAGGTGGCTTCCGGGAGACGTGGGAAGAACCCAGGTGGGCAGAGGTAGGAGAGGACGAGAGAAGCAAGCCATGGAAGGTGGCCACTGACTTTGGCATCCTTCCCGCAGTCCCTGGGGAAAGGTGTACTACCTAGTGGGGAGAGGCAGCCTCATGTTCACCTGGTTTGTTTCATTTTATGTCCTCTTGCAAGTTTAAAAATTTTTTTTTCCTCCCTTGTAGGCACATAGCGGTGTTTCCCTGCAAGATGAAAATCCTCCCTCAGTATATTTTCAATTCCCGAGACCCGATAGTGATGGGTGTGATTGTGGAAGCGGGCCAGGTGAAACAAGGGACCCCCATGTGCGTCCCTACCAAAAATGTAAGTGCCATTTTTTACAAAAACGTGCCATTTCTTAAAGCAGTAAATGGGAGTCAGAATGGTGACGAACAAAAACTTAAACCAAGCAGAGCTTGTCACCTTTTATATTTTATTCCTCAGCCTTGCTAAATATCAGCGTTGATTCTTAGCACCTGATACCAGCGCTTCAGGTAATGAAAATTGCAGTTTGTAGTCCTCATTTACATTTTACCAGTTGTCCCTAAAATGGCTTTAATAACCCCACCTGCTAACCTGGTCAGGACCCCTTCCAGGTGCACTGCCTTTGGCTGTGACATGTTTCAGTCTCAGTCAGGAAAACAGGCCTGTCCTTTTTGAAGAGTCCAGATTATTGTGTCAGATGATTTCCCAGCTTGGATATGTCTGTTTCCCCACGACTAGACACAAGGTAATTGGCAAGGACCCTGCAGTGTCCCCTGTGCCTCGTGCATTTCACTATCACCGACGCCGATTACTGGGCAAAGTGCGTGCTGTCTGCGTCTCTGTTAGAGACAGCTGTTTCCCCCTTTGTGATCACTAAGTAATCTACGGGATACTTTGCATCCCTGAGTCTCCTGTTTCTCAGCCTTTGTCCCAGACACTTCATTAACATTGACAATCCTTGTGCAAATCAATTACTACATAAGTGGTCGTGAAATAGTGACCCCCTGCCCCTGCTTCTTCTGTAAAGGACGTTTGTCCCCCTGACCTTTTCATTAAGTACCTATAGACCCAGTTCAGTTTTAGAAATCTGGTATGTTACAGTCCAGTACCAGTATTTTTGATAGCCAGATTGGGAGCCATTCAAGCTGGCTCCTATCCTTGCCTCAGGCTTTGAGCATTTTCTTCCTTGCTGGCACAGTAAGATGCCCCTGATCCGGCTCCTTTGGTGAATGGTAAATGCACTTGGGAGGCATCACCCTGGTACCATTTCGATGGGCTGAGCTAGGACGCTCACTTGCAGCCATGACCTCCTGTATGGCTTTGGCCACACCCAGCTCCCTGTTCTCACTCACCCTCCTGTGTCTCTTCCTCCCAAGGTAGGCAGCAGGGATGTTCCTCACCCGCTCTGAACCATAACAAAATAGGCCGCTCCTAATTCTCAGAAGAAAGCAGAGTTCTAACCATGACCTCTAGGGTCCAGGTGGCCCCAGCTGCCCCTCGGACTGTCCCTGCCCCACCCAACCCCCCAAACTCATACCTGCTGGACCTGTTTCCTTTTACTATGGTACCTGTCATATTGGATTGACAGAGCTCTTGTTTCTCAAAGCACATCAGTAATCTCCTTTTTTTCCCTGACATCCATTATGTGAAGGGTAGAGAGGTGGTGTTGGTGTCATACCTAGTTTATCAGTGGAAAAAGTTCAACTGTGGAGACCCTAAAGTGATCATGAGGGTCACAGAGCCAAGGCTTTGAACTTGCCCTTCTGCTCAAACCAGCTTTGATCTCAGTTCTCCAGCTAGGGCACCTGTGACTGGCAGGACTCCTCTGCTCACATTGTACTTTCTGTCCTTATTTTAGTTTGTTGACATTGGAATAGTAACAAGTATTGAAATAAACCATAAACAAGTGGACGTTGCAAAAAAAGGACAAGAAGTCTGTGTCAAAATAGAGCCCATTCCTGGTGAATCTCCCAAAATGTACGGGAGACATTTTGAAGCTACGGACATTCTTGTCAGTAAGGTGAGTCTCCGCCCAAGTGGCCATTTGAAGTGGGGTGGGGAGGTGGGTCACCTCTGAGGGCTGGGATGCCTGTGGCCTTGTCTCTGAGGAAAGTGCCCTAGACCACCCCCCTCTGCATTCACCCACAGAAGTGGGGAAAGGCGGGCAGCACTGCCCGAGCTCCCTGTGTAATGAGTACCAGGTGACATCATGATGGGGCCACCTGCTCTTCTTGGGCACTTGGTTACATTCTGTCGTATCTGCTGTTTGTCACGGACCTTGCAGATCAGCCGGCAGTCCATCGACGCCCTGAAGGACTGGTTCCGAGACGAGATGCAGAAGAGCGACTGGCAGCTTATTGTGGAGCTAAAGAAAGTATTTGAAATCATCTAATTTTTCCACACGGGGCAGGAATCGGAGTAAATGCAAGAAAAACGACAAAATGGAGTGGACGTATCTGGACACTGATGCACTTAAGTATGGAAGGAAAAAAATAGATGTATAAATGTTTTCCATGAGAAACCAAGAAACTTACACTGGTTTGACAGTGGTCGATTACATGTCCCCACAGCTCCAACTGCCTGTGTGCACCCACCCCTCCCCAACCCTCTACTGGCTGCTGTTTTAAAGTTTGCCCTTCCCAAATTTGAATTTTTATTACAGACCTAAAGCTCTTTCGATTTTATACTGATTAAATCAGTACTGCAGTATTTGACTAACCAAGCTTCTGCAGGTTTTGTGATTTTGGGGACTTTTTTGATGTAAGAAATACTTTATTTATGCATAACCTCCCAGTGATCCCCCCCCCCCCCCCCCCCCCCCAGCATTCTTCTGCCACATGCCCTTAGGAATTTTTAAAAATAGAAAGTTAGGCATTCTGGTATTTATCTGCCTGTGTGAAACCATGGTGTAAAGCATAGTTGGCTGCTATTTACTGCTTGTCTAGTCATGAGAGTCCACTGTAATCAGCACAATTCTGAACCACCAATAAAGAAAAAGACCTTCACCGGTGAGCTGTTAGGCCTCCGTGTAGCATAGCTTCTCCCCCCCAGTCACCAGCTCTTTTAAGGAAGAGAAGTATTTTAACTATCCTACTGTGTGCAATAGCACATGTTAACATTAGAAATTTTTATACACCAATCTTGGTCTATTTTGTCCTAGAAAGTTCTATCATGCATAATACATTTTCTGATGAGACACTCAGCAGGGAATTAACTATTTCGGCTTAGTGCTTCTAAGTTTTTAGATCATAATGATTAAATGATTTAATCATATCCCTGATCTGATTAGAGCTAGTTTGGTTTTCCTGAAGAATGTGGAAAGTGGGTCTCCATGAGGATGTAGTCCTTTCCCCAATGTATTAGCGTTAGATTAATTCTTATAACATCTCTAATATCTGACTACCTATTTAGCAGCGTTGAATGAAGTCAATGTGGGCTGTTTGAAGAAAATGTTCCCAAGTATTCACTGGCACAGAATTATAAACTTTTTGGAGTGTAATTGCATAACATAGCATAAAAACACTTGATGTGTATTTGAAAATCTACCATTCTTCATTATGATTGCAGTTTCTCAAGGGCCAATAGAGGCAAACAGAACACCTCTCCACCATCTGTGGGATCTAATTTTCCCAGGAAAAACTGAATCTTTAATTGTGTGTAGTGTTCTAATTCAAAATATGTCAATTCCTACGCTGGGAAGAAGTAAAGATTTTCGTAATGTGCTCCCGTGTTCATGCTTGGGGACAGGATAAGATTGTTTAGGAGCTTTACCCTTGCTCGGAAGAAATGAGACCTCAGCCTGGGACCTCTCAGGAATTGCAAAGCTTAGCATGGAGTCTGTAACAGTCTGGCTTGGAGGTTTTCAGCCTGTAAGTATAATAAACAGTTCAGGGTTTGTTTCCTAAAGGATTCACAAAAAGGAACCTGTACAAAATATACATACAGTTCTTTATTAAACAACTGTAAACACTTCACTGTAAAAATCCATAAAACTTTATAAACAAACATTTTGTAAATAGAATCTATACTACAGTCAAAGAATTAACACAATTATTTACATGCAATACTGACAAATTTGGCACTTATTGAAAAGAAATGTACAAAACACTTGCTCAAAAAGAAATTTAAAATTATAAAAACTTGGAGCATTACTATCATGCACTTTGCAAATACCGCACAAGCACTTATGGCACAGCCAGCGGCGAGCACAGGCTCTGTGGTATATTCAGGTGACTTTTAATGTGCTCCCATAAGTTTGTTGTAAAACCACCTGAACATTGTCAAGAATAAAGTCAAATGCCATATTCCAAACTGATTCCACCGACTGCTGCATCAACCTGCAGGTGGGGAAAGAAGAAACGTCAGGAAGGACTGGTGATTCCTTCAAGCATCAGATGAACAGAGCTTTAGTGTTTTAACGTTTTACTTCCTATGGTCTTACACTATCTAAACCTTGAGGGGAATGAGCTCATTTTGATCTTATTTACTAGCCAGTCGGTGTTACGGCATTTCTTTCTCAGGTTCAAAGTAAAGGGCACCCTTTTTCACTAACCCTAAAGAGTACAGTACAGTTAATGCAGCTGGTGCCAGAAAGTGTCAAACCTCAGGACCTCATCTCCCTCGATTAGCCGCTGTGACATGCCACTCCTTCCTTCTGATAAAAGTACTCATTACCTTTTCATGTATTTTATGACTAGGTCCAGTTTTTCCAGGTCTTTCTCTTCTATGAGGTCAGTACAGTACTTCACAACTTGCAGAATGTCTTCTTCCATTGGATCTAGAGGGGAGAAGTTGAGTGAGCAGCAGTGAGCTGCAGGGTTACTGGAGGCCATTTCCCCAGCAGCCCGAACCTGAAAGGGCAGCTGGCAGCTCTGAGCGTATCAGATTTAGGATAGTGAGCTCCCTGCATAGTGAGTGCAGCCTGTTCTGTCCTGGAACCCAGTGCCATTGTGTAAACAGGTCACTGCAGCACCCGCCCGCCGTCCAAGCCAACCTGAAATGGTGGTGATCCACTCTCTGAGCAAGGTCTTCACGTCACTGAACTCCACCGCTCCAGCCAGGTTGGGGGCTGGGGGTCTAGCGCAGCCAGACGCTGCAGGCTGCAGGTCACCAGGGCCCGTGCTGCCTGATGGGGAAGCAGCGCCTTCTCCCTGTGGAGCAAGCACGAGAAAGTGCTTCAAGTACAGTAAGACGGGATAAAAAGTCAGTTTAGAAAGCATACAAAAGTATTACCAGAGGTTTCTCAGGAGCAGGACCTTCGTGTTTCAGAAAGCCATCGATCAGCTTCTGGGGATCCCCGCAGGCGCCCGGCAGGGTTTTAGCGGGACTACTCGGCAGCTTGTTTTTCAGGGGACTCTGAATCTTTTGGGGGGAACTCATAAGATTTTTCTTCTTGTTTCGTTTCTTTTCTTTCAATGTTGCTGGTTTTAGCTGAAGTAATGGATTCTTTAGCACTAAGAAAAAAAAAAAAACCAGAATGCTGAACCACAGCTTCTGGACAATGATGGGTTCTCTCCTCCCAGGTACAGCCCTCCCCCCCCCCCCCCCACACACACACCCAGCAAGGCCTCGGGCCAGACTGAGGCAGTGGCAGCCCTATGCAGGCTCTCCATCTGCCAGTGTGTCTTGTCACGCCCTCAGCTGCCCTGGGGAACACTGCTGCTCTGCAATGGGGTGTTCATAAGGATTAAATGAAACCCAACAGCTCAGCAGACACGGTTTTTATAGTGAATGTGTGTGTGATCCAAAAACCTTTAGATTTTATTTTCAAACTACATCCCTTGGTGGATTAGCCTCAAAGGACAGTGGACTTGACAAGTATTCCAGAAGATGTCTGGTAATATCTTGTTTAGGCATTTGTTTTTAAGTCAGGAAGTTAGAGATACAAATCTAACTGGGACTCTAACTCATGCCCACACTATATACATAAGAGTTCTTCCCCCAGTAGAAAGGGCTCTTAACATGACTGACAGCACGGACTCTGCCCCTCACCCACCACGGTGATCTCACAGCTCACATCTCCATCTTTGTTACTACATGTCACTCGGGGGCTTACCGGCCTCTCTGGCTGTGTGCTGCTGAGCGCTCTCAGCCTGCCTGTGTCTTTGATCATACACTGCTTTCAGCTCCCTTTGAAGCTCAGCAGGAAGGGCAGCAAACACCTCAGGGTCCACCTAGTGGAAAAGAGAAGGTTCAAAGGCAAACCTAAGTTGATTCTGTATGGCAGCTGGTTGTTCACAAAATAGATTTTGTTTTTAAATCATACTTTTCTGACCTGTATGAATTCTTAATAGGTCCTCAATATCAAGGCTTATTAAATCCTCACAAGGTTTTAGGATTTGAATATGAAATTAAAAAAACAAAAGCAAAACCACAGACCGACCAGGGACAAGAAAGCAGGCTCACGTGTGATGTTTCTGAAATATCTGACTTGGACTGATATTGTCCCCACTGTGTGGTGACACATCTGTACCCTGTTCGAGAACAGCTCAGTGGTCGTCTCTGGCCAGAGGAGCAGGATGTGTCTTCTAGGTGGAAGCTGTAAGCACACCACACCACAGCCTCCCTCTTGTCTGCCCTTGGCGGCCATACTCAGTTGCTTTAGGAGAGGCAACTGTGACTGTCCCGTAGATCAGACGAGCCAGTCCCTCTCCCCACCCGCAAGGGGCCTGGTGTAGACTCCCGAGAGTTTGGAGTGCAAAGGAAAGGGAACACGCCTGAGCTGGAGTGGGACGGGTGAGAATATTTAAACTATGGCAGGAGGTCCTGAAATTTAACTCACCTGTGAAAATGCTGGAAGGGTTATTACATTAATTCCTGTGTCACTGTTAGATTCTTGAGGTTCTGGTATTTGTAACAAAACTGTCCCAACTGGTTGAGGCAAAATTCCTGTATTAGAGCCATTTACCGGTTCTTTTTTTCTGTCACCACGTGGCATGGCACAAACTTGCTCTACTTGTTCCCGGAGATCAGGGGGAAGCGCTTCTAGAACGGACTGATCGAGCTGTAAAATAAACATGTATGGTTGCAGTTAGGCTGTGCTCAATTACTGTATCACTTTCAGGTGCAGATAACCCAAACCAGCACGTCTTTGGAATGTCTTAGCCTTTTGCCACTGAACCCGAATAATGATCTGTGGACTGTGGAGATGACAGGTGTCCACTACTGGCCAGTCCCACAGGACCAGATTAAGCCCAGACACACACTGATCCCACAGGAGTAGCAGACAGAGCCTTGGTCAGACTTCACCCATGGGCAGGGCCAATGCCTAAGGCCTATGTCGGATTTCTGGGTCAGGGTTTACCTTTCAGACAGGAAACTGCCCCCAAATTCTAATAATTCTAGTCTCATGGCAGCCATCTAGAAAAATTCTAGAAGCTAACTTCTCAGGCTTCCGTACCAGAATCCTCTGCTCCTTTGGCCAGGTCCTCCTGCAGCCCACGCATGCACATCCCTCAGAAAACAGGCCTGGCCCTAAGCTTGCTTGCTCTTTGCCAAGAGCAACCTGGCAAAGAGTTTTGGGGTAACTCCCAGCAAGTGGGCCCCGTGCACATGCATCCCATCCCAACGGCCCCTTTCATAGTCTCAGCCTCCTGCTCAGTGCAGCTTCCAGCACTGAGGCATCCAGGAGGGAGAATTCCAGCAGTGCCGCTCTCAGCCCACAGCTACCAAGTAAGTGCATCCATCAGGAATGTTGGGTACAGAGGGGACTGCTGGCACGTGCTGCCAGGAAAATCTCTCATCTATGGCCTCCGCTAATCCAAAGCTGCATGCTGTCACAAAGTGGTAAAATGGCTGTGACAGTTCACAGAACTGGCTCTCATCCATGTTTTCCAACTTGCAGGATTTGCAAATCTACAAAAGCACAATCTTTCACCTAAACTGATTTCCCATTTGGAATTCAGTAATACCATGAGCCACCCTAACAAGTCATCCCCTCTTCCTTCTTCGACTATACTGATAAATTAAAAACATCATTCGTACTGTAAAGCTGCTTGAGCACTTAAATCACATTTATTGTAGAACTATAGAAATATACCTGGGAAGGTGATGGGACCTCTATGCTCAGGTTAAATCTTGATTTTAAGTTGACGGGAGAATGTAGACCATTCCACTTCCCTGAGGACTCGGCTTTGCTAGTAGTGGGACTGGTACTTGATGTCCCATGTGTGGGAAAAGATGGCAGGAAAGTGCACGTTCCGGAGGCCGATGACATTTCCAGATCCGTGGTGGCAGCAAATACTGAAAGGACAGAAAATACATAAAATAGTCTCTTCCAATCATTTGAAAATCAACAAGCGTTACTACTGTTCCTAACTCAGGTCATGTTTGTTTCTTAAAAGTTCACATAAACCTATGCCAGACGACTTTTACCACTGACCTTCATTTTGCTCCCCTTCTGTGGACTTCTTAGCTTTCTGAACTTGGAAGAGATCGAGGACAGAGTGTGACCCAGCAGGAGAGTGGCCTGGCTGACCTGATGGGCGACTGGGGCACGCGGACAGGTTGGGATTAGCTGGGACCAACTGGTTCACATGAATCCCAACCTGAAATCAAAGAATATGTTTCACAAAGAACTAAAGCAAGATATGAACTCAACAAAGTTCTAGCTAATCCTCTTTTTACATCTTCTAGATCCTGTTTCTAGAATATAAGGTTAAATGAAAAGTATTCAAACAGCCTTTACATGATTTATTACAAAAACGACTTCTATACTAACTAGTAAGCAGTTATTCCCCCCTAAATCCTCAAGTAGCCAATTCTACCCAAATAAACTACAATCTCTTCAAAACCAGAAAATCCAAGAAAGGAGGGTGCTGTATCCCACTGAACTAATTCTAGCCAGCTAGGTTTGGACAGTCTATATCTGCAAATTTACTTAATATAAAATGATATGCAGCCATAGGTTTCGGGGTGGGATGGGCACCTGTACAAGTACCCGGACACCACAAAACCTTGGAACACTACTGCAGGGAGGTTTAATCATGGCTGCCTTAAGTAGCTTTCTAATCCTTGCACAAAACCCACACCAAGGCAGTAACTACCCTTGACTAGTGTGTGTATACACACACACCTGAACTAACCAAGGTTAATTTTTAAGAAAATGAAGGTGTGCATGTTTCTGAGAACGCGTCTGTTGCAAAGGCATCTTCACATGCCTGTGGTAACGTCTCCCTTCTAGATCACCCTTCATCAGACATGAGAATAAACTTCTGATTAAAAAAGACCTGACAGGGACAAGAATCTGCACTCACTCCTCCCAGTCCCATCGGCTTCTAGGGGAATGTCAACAGGAAGTAAGATAACGCATGTAAAGTCAGTCCTTGGATAATTAAAAGTAAGGTGCTGTAAAAACTCAAGATATAAAATTATTATCCTAGGTGGAAAACAAAGTGCTTTCAGAACAAATTCGACTCTTCTCTGAAAAACGAGATCAGGTCAGATGAGAAAGTCAAAAGAGTTTTTCAGTTTCTGTTCTGCTTATATTATACCAAAGGAGCTGAAACCTGCAAATAAACCTCTACCCCACCATAATGGTTCTCAGATCAAGCCTCAAATGACAAAACATCACAGAAAGGATTTCAAAACGTTATATACTCACCCCTCTCATATCCGATATATTTAATTTCATTGTATGGAACATGTTTAGTGTTGCCTTTCCAATTATTTTTGCACTGTCTGTTGCCTGGTCAAGAGTTACAGTCCTGTAAAGTGGTAGAATTAACTTTTTAAAAGGAACAAAAGCTGCATTCCACATGTATTTACTAGTATCTCAGTAGTATTGAACTGTTTAAAGAGTTACAGAAAAGTTGTAAAGCTACAAAAATTTAAAGTACTAAATATAATCCTTAAAAATGAATGAGACAGGGCCGGCTGAGTGGCGCGATGGTTAAGAGCTGGCTTGGGATACCAGAGGGCCCTGGTTTGGATCCCACATGAGGGTCAGTGACGCTGCGCCCTCTACAGCTAAGATGCTGAACAACAGCTCAACTTGGAGCTGGGCTGCCATGAGTTGACAGTGTAGGCTGCAACCCTTGCTGCAGTGGGTTGCCATGGGCTACCTTATGTGGCCAGCAGCCAGTGTGAGCGGCCAGCAGCCGCAGTGAGCGGCCGTCCAGAAGCCGGCGACTGATCTGCCTCGCCCGGGAAGAGTGTAATGATGGTGCCAACTTGGGCCAGTGAAGCAACATCCTCCACAACTAGACTGAAGAACAAAATGACAGCAACTTGTCTGTTCCCATCCCCCCCAATTCCCCAATAAAAATCTTTAAAAAAGAAAAATCAATGAGACAGTCTTCCTTCAAGGAAGCCAGTAATACCAAATCAATTCATTACACTGGCAGCAAGAGGAAAAGAAGAAGCATACAAAACCTTGGTACTTTAAGATAAAAGCTAATAGGAGAACTGATCAACTAAAAATAAGATGGACCTTATTTTTTAAAAAAGATGTATTTTTGTTAATGCATATACAAATATAAACAATATGTTGCAACTAAAGCATGAATGGTATGTTTTTGATTGCAAGCACAGTTTTGGGTTCCAAGATTATCTATGTTGAGGTCTGGCTAATACTCAGAAAAGAAAGGTGAATCCCCTGTATTTTGGTTCTTGACTCTTCATTATGTTTTTGGTAAAGTCTTGTGCAAGTTCAGCATGTGAATATACTCATTATAATTCCACTTCCTCTCAGACGCTCTATAAATGGATGAAGATGTGGACAGCTATGACAAAGGATATGATGGTGCCCTGTCTAAGCACCAGGGAGCCTGGAATATATTGGGTTGTCGGGAAAGTCATGACACATTTTTGCATTGAAAAACATAGAAAATACGTCATGACTTTCCCGACGACCCAACAGTTCTCAGACTTGTAAGGCCTGGGGCACCCCAGCACTACTAGGTTCCACAACATGGTTACTGTATTGCTTTTTTCAGGACCATAAGGACACTACACATTCATCTATGAAAAGTACTTGTTTCTTTAAGGAAACCATTTGCAAAATATTGATATTGTTACCTAATAATTACCTTCCATTTATTTCTCACAGACTAATTTAAAAAGTAAGGTTTTTAGTGGACCATGGTGCCTTAAATTTGTTTATCCTCATTTCTTTCTAAAACGCCACTAAACTGACTTGAAATGATTTTTAAAAGGTATCAACTCTTAAAAGATAGAAATGGGAGAGGAGAAGACCAGAGGAAGAAACATTAACCAAATGAGAATACTGAAAGCAGCTCAGTAAACAGGAAGCTGCCAAATGCCTGCTAAAAGCCTACAGCAAGGTACCAACTTAAGAAAAACCACTTTTCAAAAAAGTGCCATTAAGTAGAGGTACCAGGTACCTATGAAAGGAAGGGGAGAACGGGGCTGAGAATGTGCAGAAGTGGCCGCTCACAGATCCCCCCTCCTTTGTGGAAGACTTACTACCATGTTTCCACGAAAATAAGACCGGGTCTTGTATTAATTTTTGCTCCAACAATCTACATTTATTCATGTATTCATGTACAAAAATCTACATTTATTCAGTCATGTCTGGCTGACGATCTTAACTGGGGCTTATGTCTGGGGTAGGGGTTACATTACAAGCATCCTGAAAAATCATGCTAGGGCTTATTTTCCAGTTAGGTCTTATTTTCGGGGAAACACAGTATGACCAAGAAGCCATGGGACCTCCAGCACAGTTTAAGGCAAGAGTGAGGCAGACGCTCACCCTCCCCACCCAGGCCCCCTTTCCTACTGAGTAAACAGAATGCATCTTCTCACCCAGCCCCGAGGCAAGAGATGGGAGGGTTTCATTCTGGGGAAGCTGAGGAGCCAACCAGAACGACCAATTGGTTATGTAGCCCCACAGCAGGCCTCTCCAACCACCCCCCTATGCTGTCTACACCTCTCACTAAAGAGTCCTGAGGGTCCACAACATCACAGCAGTTCACATATGAAAAGACGGAACTATCAGACAAGTTCTTGAAGAAAAACCTCCAATATAAAAGACTGCAACCAAGACAGGCAAAAAGGAACTCGGAGAAAGTCTGACAAGGGAACTAGAAAAGTATTTAAGAGATAAGAGGTTAATACTGCATCTGTGAAACAAGACATGTTAGGAATGTTTAAACGTCCAAAGAACAAAACAAAACACTCAGAAATTTAAAATGTTACTGGAAACAAAAAATTTAATACTGACAAAGTACCTGGCACAAAGACAAAGACCAACAACATTCCAGAAGCCCTGGGATACAGAGATCCTGGAAGTTTCCAAGGGAAAGAAGAGACCCTGTAAGAAACAGGCAATCAGAAGAGCACTGACTTTTCAGTGGTGATCCTGAGAAAGAACAGCTTTAAATGGCTTAAGAAAAAATGGTTTCTAAGTTACATTTATAACCTTTTAGTCAGCAAAACCAGTGAGCATGAGGACAGACGGTTAAAACAATTTACGTTCTTCCTCAGTAAGGTAACTAGGAGGAGGACCACAGATCAGAGAAGGGACCCCCACAACTCCAACTTTTCAGGAGGTCTTAAAATAAACAACCCTAGGGGTGGCCGGTTAGCTCTGTTAGAGCACAGTGCTCATAACACCAACGTTGCCAGTTTGATCCCCACATGGGCCACTGAGCTGCACCCTCCACAACTAGATTGAAAACAACTACTTGACTTGGAGCTGATGGGTCCTGGAAACACACTGTTCTCCAATAAAAACAAAACAAAACAAAAAAATCCACCCTAGACTGGAGCTGCAGGCGAAGGGAGCGGGGAACAAGAGAGACCTCAGAGAAAAAAGGTCAAACCAAGAGATTGCTGATGTAGTGAAACGTACTAGAAGGGAGTTGGGGGCTAACCTGGCAAGTTCACAAAAAAGCAAACAAGTAAAACAAGACACTCAGTAACTCCAGGAAAAACCAATTCAACGGGAAAGGAAATGTGACCGTAGTAGACAATTCAATCAGCTCTGTAATCGGTCATAAAAACGCAACACTAGACTGAATGAACTCAAATCCACTGACTTCACTGGGCCAAAGGAAATAGGCACATAGGGAAAGACCCACAGCAACGGGAGAGAGTAAACCCTCATCTACAGTAAGAAAGTCAGTAAACATCTGCAAAAGTGAAATAAGCTAGAAATAGCAGCTGAACTGTGTATCTAGAAATATGGATGTAAACACCAGAAGAAACCAATAGAAAGTTGAAAAGAATGGCCCTCAGAGCTGGGACTAAAAGCATTGTGTGTGACACCCTTTCAATTGCATGTATTAGCTGAGATAAAATGTGTGTATGTAATTCAAATTAAAAACACATATACAAAAGAACTCTAAGGGGAAAAAATTTCTTATCCTACAAGGAAAACTGGTATCAGAAAACTTTTCCTAAGTGATAAGCCATGGAACTCAGTGTACATGTGGCTCTTTGACATGTGACTTAAAATCAGTCACTTCTGTTACAGTATTATCATGTATCGGGGTCTGTAAGTCACCGTTGCCATGTAGCATCTGAAAAAGGCCAGTTACGAGATTACAGAATGACAGAATGTGGAGCACGCCCCTTTAGTTAGACCACCGCAGGGGCCACACACTTCTCTGTAAAGGGCCTGGCAGTAAATAGCTGGTGCTTAGTGGTCCCTTACACATTCTTCACTTTTCACAACCTTTAATGTAAAAACCATTCTTCCTCATACCAATCATATAAAAATAGGCCACAGGCTGGATTTGGCCCACAGGAAGTAGTTTGTAAACCTCTGAGTTAGAGGAAATAGAGGGTCAGTATTATAATTTTTCATAATCGCTCACCTGAAGCATTTATGCAGTTATAATACAAGCATAATGTCAGGTTTAAGTTAAAGACTCATGATTGGTCTATGGCTTGGTGACGCGGATGAAATGACACGTTTCAATTAATCACGTGCCCCTTTTGCATCATCACGTCTCATCCAAAGTTAGTACTTTAAGGGCACAGCAAAATGTATAGTTTATCACTGTTTACTAAACAAAGAGGCCTTACCTTGGAGATAAACACTGAGATACTGTGAAGAAAGTATACGGCATCTTAGATTTGCTTCACATTAACGGGAAGGGGATGAGGCACAGTGCAGGAAGCTAACAGCCATCACTGGAACCAGGTGATGGGCACGTAGGGTCATTATACTATTCTTCCTACTCTTGTATATGTTTAAAATTTTCATAAACTTTTCTAACAGTTAGGACAAAAAAGAAACAAATACCAACAACAACAAGCAGATATGTGCTTACAAAAGAGCTGAATATTATCCTGAGTTAGGGGAAAGAAAGTATAATTAATCCCAGCTTTTTAAATGCTAGATTTTTAGAGAAGCTAGATTTTCTAAAGATGACGACATGAAGGCTGGTTTCTTAGTAAGATGTGACAGGGTGAGCCCCCAGGCACAATGGAGGGCTCCATGGTGCACAAAGCTAAGTGACTATGAGACATTTAAAACTGCAAACACGGCAACAGGAAACCACCTGCTACTAGTTTTCCTCCCAAAGGAAAATTACTTCATTTCTGGATGATCCTGTCCATGTTTCGTGAAAAAATAAAGCTCCAGGTTACATTCCCAGAAAAGGTATTATACACTGGATCTGATTTTGCCATAGAAACCATGTTTAAAAAGAATTCTATCCAGAGTAAGGTCCTAATAACCAACTTAAATAGAAACGACCACTTACACTATATTCATTGACCATTTGAAATATGGGTACATCAAAATGTTTATTAAAATAGGTAAATATAACAAACAGTTCAAGGTTGTCAAACGCATATATTTTATAAACTATGTTTTTTAATGTATAATTTAGAATCCCTGTTTTCTTAGGGGAAGAAAAGCATTAATGATAAAGTTGGAAGTTTTCTGTTTTAGAGTGTCACCTCATTACTCTTAGCCACATCACTATAAATACGGGAATGTAATATATATGGTTGGCATGCGCTAACCCTTAATTAAAATATAGTTTAGAGTTCCGTATATGGCTTTCAGGGCCAAAAGTCTCTCAAAGCTTTGGATGACCGACAGATAAAATACAGTGCAGTGTGGTATAAAATGGCGTACAAAGCTACATATTTTCATATTGGTCACAAATCTTAACTGAAGTTTTATACTAGTCGCCCTCTCATAAAAAAACAGGGTTTTTAAATGCTTTCTACCAGTTTTCAGAGACTAGAATGATCAATCTTTTCACAACCCAAAATTTGACCTCCCTCAATGAAGCAAATGTCTCATTCAAATCATTTGCTGAATTACTATTAAAATTTCCAGGCTGGCCAAGTGGCTCAGTTGGTTAAGAGTTGGCTTGGAAGCATGAACTCTGAACAGCAGGGCTGCCGGTTCGGTTCTCATATGAGCCAGTGACCTGCAGCCTCTATAGCTAAGATTGTGAACAACAGCTCAATCTGGAGCTGGGCTGCTGTAGTGGCTGGCGATGGTGTGTGCTGTGAGTGGCCAGCAGCCAGTGAGAGCTGCCAGAGCCACCGTGAGCTGCCTGCTGTCCAATGGCCGGCAACTGACTGTCTCACCTGGGAAGAGCACAGTGATGGCACCAACAATGATGGCTCCACTAGACTAAAGAACAAAAGGACTGTTCCCCTACCCTGATTCCCCAACGCTATTCCCCTTCCTCAATTCCACAGTAAAATCTTAAATAAATAAATTTCCTCACAGGCCCCTTCCCCCAAGTCCACAACTATATCCATGGTTGCAGATGTTAGGCTTTTCTCTTCTTTGTGTCCATGCACTAAGATCAACAGCCTCAAGACCCCAGGGGTAGGCTGCGAAGGTCAGGAACACACCGACAGGCTGACCTGTTGCTAAAGGCTCATGTGACTGGCATTACCATAATTCAAATGACTTTGGGCTCTACAGATTATCAACATTAGTTTACAGATCTTTATTCATATTCTCCCTTAGTTTCTATTAATTGTAATGACCTGCACTGAAATATTAATATCCAATATCCTTTTTAAGATAAGCTTACCTGGCGATGTTATCACAAATTCCATGGCCTCCGAATTTTGCTGTTTCTACAGGGGCCCCCGGCTTTCGTACCATGATTTTGAGAGTCAGGCGTTTACCCTTCATGCCAGCAGCTTCAAGTCGTCTTTGAATTTCTTCTGAAAGGCTCAGAAGAAAAGCTTCTGCTTCTTTTGGCTACGGAAAAACCCCCAGAAAAACTCCCATGTTATTTTCCTATACACCCAACAACTCTTCAACTATTTTAACTTTCAATATTAAACATGTACATTACTGACTATCCCAAGAAGCATCTGTTAAACACACAGATTCTGCATGCTTTGGGAATAACAAGAGTCTTTAAGACTTAATTTCAAGCATCAAGAGGTTGGTGTAGTTGACAAGACAGGAATATGTGAGAATATAAAGGACAATATGAGGTAAAGCCCATTAAGAAGTCAGTACCTGGGTGAACCTTATTCCATAGTTGATCTCGGCTGAAACAGATTTTCTTTCCTTTTCAGTTCGAACAGGTCTATCATCCAAACCACGGCAGAATCTATAAAGCATCTGACCTATTTTGGGACCAAATTCTTTTTGGAGTTTTGCCATGGTCATGTGTTGCAAGTCTCCACATGTTTTAATTCCCAAAGATGCCAATTTGGATTCCATCGAACGGCCAACTCCTAGGAAAGGGGATCTATACAGTTATTTAATTCTGTACATAAACTAAAAACAATTTATCAATATGAAATAACTATCATTCGTACATAAAACAACTAATTTAGAATAATCTCCCTTGAAATTCTTAAGTGACATGACTGAAGCATCTCAGAGATTATAAAAGAATTCTTTAGAACAAATCATGCTAGTAAAGTTATTTGTAGCACCTTCTTCTCAGTCTGGGCTCCACATATAGGTGAACCAGAATTTCTCAAATACATATAAATGAGTTCTCAAAAGAATGTGATTTTTACTTATTACTGAGTAATATCAAGATTTCTAGGGCCGGCCGAGTGGTTCAGTTGGTTAAGAGCGCAAGCTCTGAGCAACAGGGTCGCCAGTTGGATTCCCACATGGGCCAGTGAGCTGCGCCTGAGCTGAGCTGTAAACAGGTGGCAGGATTGCTCAGTGGTTAGAACGTGTGCTCTTAGCAATAGGGTTTCCGGTTCGACTCCTGCATGGGATGGTGGGCTACGTCCACCCGCAACAAAGATTGAACACGGCACCTTGAGCTGAGTGGCTGTGAACTGCCGATGGGCGGCCCGATGGCAACTGGACTTGGAGCCTAGCTAGCTGCGCCCTCCACAACTAAGACTGAAGGACAACAACTTGGCTGTTACCCTGTCCCAATAAAATCTTAAAAAAAAAAAAAAAGAAGATTTCTGTCATTTACAAAGTCAACTAAGTTGTAGACTTGTTTAAGCAAGTCTATAGTAGGACTTAGACGTGAGGAAACTCACGGAGGTCAGGGCTCTACTATGATTTCACTGGGGGCCAAACTTTACCATATAGACTCAACCACACTTTATTTAAATGGGAACTAGAACAAGGACTTACGACACAGGCCCAAACCTGAAAATGTTACTTGCCATCAGAGTAGGCAATTAGTACAGTGACCTGGGAACGAAGCAAAGTGGCCATGACTTCTTTTATCAACAAAGATTATCTCCCTGGAAAGGCCCTGCCTCTCCTGCAGCTGGGCCAGCAGGCAGCAGTCTGGATGTCAGTCACACTCTTCGAGATGCAAGGTTTGAACCTCACCCAAATGATGCTAATAGGATCTGTTGTTTTCATTTTGCCCAAAAGCTTAACAAAAGTATACATATCTAAGAAAGCTATTTAAGAGTAACCTAGAGAAGTGAAAATTCTTATT
The DNA here is from genome assembly GCF_001890085.2 of Hipposideros armiger. Classification (NCBI taxonomy): domain Eukaryota; kingdom Metazoa; phylum Chordata; class Mammalia; order Chiroptera; family Hipposideridae; genus Hipposideros; species Hipposideros armiger. The sequence continues at coordinate 255,895 of NW_017731900.1, read as the reverse complement.
AAAATGGACATTTTCCATCAATGAGGAAAATACTATCTCTGGTCTTCAGCAGGATCTTATCAGAGCTCAGACCGATGTCTGACACCTCTGCTCGTCACAGTTACTTGGTTCCTATTCTCTGAGTATCTTCAGTAGTGGGAACAACCAGTCTGGTCTAAGTACTGCCAGAGCCTCTTGAAGCAGTCATGCATGACACAAGGTTAGGAGGTTAACTTCACAAAAGACCATGGAAGTGGACGAGACAAGTTTAAACCAATGGAAGTTAGATAAAAGGTGTTAAGGGCGCTGCCTCCCATTTGTGCCGTTTTATTTATTTTATTAAATTTATTGGGGTGACATTAATTAAATTACATAGGTTTCAAGTGTACATTTCTATAATACATCATCTATATATTGCATTGTGTGCTCACCACCCAAAGTCAAATCTCCTTCCCATGTATTTGACCCCCTTTACCCTCTTCTGCCACACCCCCTTCCCATACTCTCTGGTAACCACTAATCGTTGTCTGTGCCTATGAGTTTTTGCTTGTTTGTCTTGTTCATTTGTTGCTTTCAGTTTCATATCCCTGTGAGTGAAGTCATATGGTTTTCAACTTTTTCTGTTTGACTTATTTCACTTAGCATGATAATCTCAAGATCCATCCATGCAGTCCCAAATGGCAGTATTTCATCTTCTCTTATGGCAGAGGAATATTCCATTGTATATATGTAGAACATCTTTATCCAGTCATCTATCAAAGGACATTTCGATTGTTTCCATGTCTTGGCCATTTTTTAAAGTTCAAGTCCAAACAAAGAACAATACCAGAGTTTGGCTTGACAGCAAAAAACATCTTCCAAAGGCTTATTCACACAAAGGTGAAATTCTAAGTGAAAGCTACCTGAGGGTTTTTCAAGGTGGGGAGGAGAAACCTATGAGATGGACAACTCATATACTGGTTGGCCAAAGTCAGACAGACAAGACAGACACTTTACACAGCTGTTCATGTTCAGGGAAGGATCTGGCTCTATTTTTTCTTCCCATCATTGCCCTGCTCCCCACCCTCGAAACATGATCATGATCTTTCCTTAGAGATCTGGGAGCCGATCTGCTCTGACTTGCAAAATCAGCAAGGGGCAATAATAATCCTGGATTAATTGTGTGTGTGTGTGTGTGTGTGTGTGTGTGTGTGTGTGTGTGTGTGTGCGCGCACATGCGCACACAAGTGCATGTGCACGCACAAGTGCATGTGCACATACACTGGGGAGAGGCTGAGGGGGGAGCAGGGGGAAACCTATAGTTTTTGAAAGTATCTTGGGTACCGGAAAAGAGCTATTATTCACTAACAGCTACAAAAGAAACGATATATTAAACATCATCAAATTAGCCACAACCAACCTGGCCTAACTGCACTGTCCCTGTGGGGAAGAAGGCAAGACTCAGTACTGCAAGCGCATCTGTGCAATGGGATGCGCCTGGAGTGGAGAGTGGGAGGGAGTAGAGGGGACGCCCAGCCTCTAACCCTTTCACCTGGAGTGGGGTGGGAAGGTAAGCTTGGAATTGGCACTGAGACCCCAAGAGGGTTGCTAGTTTACCTGACTGCATCATGTAAGTGTTTATACAGAAAGGGGGCACTTCTAAGGATAGTGGCAGGGTCTTAGGGTCACAGTGAGTGCAGCCATCTCCAAGGGAAAAAGTGAAGAAATACGCTAGCTCAGAACCAAGTCTCTGAGAAGGAGAGAAGAAAAAGATAGATGTGGAAGCTTATGGGCAAGCCACTGGGACAAAGACTTGGTATGTGTCCTTGAAGGGGGATGATTACTCCAGATGAGAAATGGCCAGTAAGGTCCTCCCGGGCATCCAGAACGTGATGGTCCAGCAGAGACACAGACAAGTCATGTTTTAGGAACAATGTTTCCATCATCTAAGTGAGGGCTGTCCAATGGAACTGCTGTGATGATGGAAATGTTCTGTGCCTACTTGTGCCTACCTGTTCAGTGGGGCACTGGCCACATGTGGCTACTGAGCACTGACGTGGTTGAGGAACTGAATTTTAGTTTCATTTAACTTTAATTTCACTTTAAATTTTACTAGCTTCACTTGGCTATTGGACCATGTCAGGACAGCATCAATCTTTAGGTCTACCCACAGGGCACACGGCGTTTATTTGAGAATGCAATGAAGAGATGGAAACCACAGGCAGAGTGCACAAACCCAGTGTAGGCTGAAAAAGGTTCAGAAGGGCCTTAAAGGCACACACACACAGGGTGGAAAGATCCAGAGAACACGCAGAAATAGCTATTGTATTTACATTGTTTTTGGGGACTATCCTATCTTTCATTAGATAAACAGATCTCAATGTGTAATTTATTTGTTAACCTAACACATAATCATTACTCTGTAGAGTTCCCTAAAACCACCTTACTAGTGTTTTTCCTTCTTACATAGCTACAGTAACTGTGTAATACTATGCTAGGCACACTATGTGCTCAGTAAACATTTATGGACACAGAGGGCAAAACAGATAGTGGAGGACAACAAGCGAGGTGTGGTAACACTGAATTTCTTCTGGTTATTGGTTAGAGAGCAAAATTTCCTCAAAGCGTGTTCCTGAAGTTGTTAATAGGCATTACACCAGGTCTGATAATTAAATTTGCGAACCTGTTGCAATGATGGTGCTAACCTTTTTTGATATCAGAGGGATTATTCATTATGAATTTGTACCAACTGGACAGTTAACCAAGTTTACTATTTGGAAGTGCTGAAAGGCTGCATGGAAAAGTTAAACGAAAACAACCTGAACTTTTTGCCAACAATTCATGGCTTTTGCATCACGACAATGCACCTGCTCACACGGCACTGTCTGTGCGGGAGTTTTTAGCCAGTAAACAAGTAACTGTATTGGAACACGATCCCTACCCACCTGATCTGGGCCTCAATGACTTCTTTCATTGCCCGAAGATAAAGGAAATACTGAAAGGAAGACATTTTGATGACATTCAGGACATCAAGGGTAATACAACATCAGCTCTGATGGCCATTCCAGAAAGAGTTCCAAAACTGCTGTGAAGGATGGACTAGACGCTGGCATCGGTGCATAGCTTCCCAAGGGGAGTATTTCAAAGGTGACCATAGTGATATTCAGCAATGAGGTATTAGCACTTTTTCTAGGATGAGTTCACAAACTTAATTGTCAGACCTTGTATTCATCTTCAAATGCTTTGTGAGATTACTAGTTTTTATCAAACATAAATAGGTTTAAGAATCCTCAGAACTTTTACTGCATGGGCCCTCCCCCGCAAAGGGCTTTCACACTGATGTGAAGTCCTTTTTTAAAGAACAGCTTGTACTTTTACTTTGTAGCACACATTCTGGGAAAAGATGTGGATTTTCAGGACAGGGATAGCAACAAAGCTGATATTTTACATATCTGAAATGTTCTAAATTGATTAAGAATTGGGGGATTTTATGAAAGTCAAGAGTTTAAACACATGCAAATCACACCAACAATTTTTGGTGCATACACCCTGGTTTGGAAGGAGGAGGCCGCATGAGGACAAGGTGGCTTACCAGAGAACACCAACCTTGCTACCCCATCTTTCAGGCATCCCTTAAGAAATTTGAGGCTGAGCCTAAGAACTCAACCAGGTGATGTCACCTCATACTTGCCCTGCAAGAAATGAAGTCCCTTCCAGCCAGGAAGCAAATAAAGGCGAAAGGTAAGATTACTTGGTTGAGGAACTAAAAATCCTCTTTCTTTGTTAAAAAATCCAACAAACAATAATAATAAACAAAAACCTACAAAAAGGATTCATTTAAAGATGGTGTTATGGACTGAAGTATGTCTCCTCAAAATTCCTATGTTGAAATCCTAATTCCCAGGTCCTCAGAATGTAACTATAATTGGAGATAAGGCCTTGACAGGTAAAATGAGGTCATATGAGTGGCCCTCATCCAATATGACTGGTGTCCCTATAAGAGGAGGCGATTAGGGTAAGACATGCACATAGATAAAAGACCATGTGAGGAGACAGAGAAGATGGCCTCAAAATGAAACCAACCCTGCTGACACCTTGATCTTGGACTTCTGGCCTCCAGAAATCTTGAGAAAATAAATTTCTGTTGTTTAAGCCAGTCTGTAGTATTTTGTTATGGCATCCTGAGCAAACTAATAGGAATAGCTAGTATAATAGCCAGTATAATAAACTCAAACTCAAGGTTCACATGCAGCCTGGTTCCTTTTTATATAAAAGTGCAAAGAGGTATAATTAAACTGTTTAAATTGTGTTTTCTAGGAAGGTACAGAGTCCTCACTTAACATCATCCAAGGTTCTTTGAAATTGTAACTTTAAGTGAAGCAAGGTATAAGGAAAGCAGTTTTACCTTAGGTTAATTGATAGGAACAAGAGTTAAGATTCCTGCGGCATATTTCTAGTCACAAAAACATCACCAAACTTCTAAATAAAGACCCCAAACAGTTTTAACATTAAACACTGGAGTAAAGGTGAGCCAGATACACAATGAAGAAAGATGAATAAAAACAAACAAGATCATTCTTTTCCAACCCGCTGATTCCAGTTCAGGGTCATGGTGGCAGGAGCCCACCCCAGCAGCTCAGGCTGCCAGGCAGGACCCATTCTGGACAGGATGTCCTTCCACCACGGGGCCCCTCACACACCCCCACTCACTCACACGGGGACAATGCAGACACGCTGACTCCCCCTCATTGGCACGTCTTCGGGGTGTGGGAGGAACCCAGAGTCCCCAGAGAAAACCCACAGAGACATGGGGAGAACATGGCAAGTCCACACTGACAGTGATCTCACCAGAAATCAATTTTTTTCTCAGCAACGTTATAACGAACCGATGTTGAATGAAATCATGTTATTCAAGGACCTGCTGTAATTTGCTACCTTGATTTTATAAGATTAATTATTCAAATTTAACTTCAAACCGACCACCAAAATGTCATATTTTACATTTCTGACACTAATACATTCTTTTGAGCTATTTACTAGGGCGTCAGGAAGCTTTAAAACTAACCCATCGTAAAATGGCATTTGGGTCACTTAGTATTTTATAGCCCATAACAGAAGTTTCTTAGTTCAGATATACTTTTATTAGGTTTAAGAATATGCACCTAAAAATACCACTAAATCCACTTTTAACAAACAAATCAATTCAAAAAACTTTCATTAAAAATGTACTGCCTTGAACTTTCCCCACCACAAATACAGGGAGCTTCTGCTTTAGAGCAAACTGGAGACGGTTATCTGAAATAGTATCAGGAATGATATACGGTTTAGAGACAATGCTTAGAAAGAGGCATCTACCATAGAAGGCAAGTCTAAATACTTAGTAACTGTGAAATGAATTATCCTACAACAAAAATTTGCATCTATTCAAGGCCCTTTAAAAGGCAATCATTTTCAGTTATAATTAATTATATTTGATTTCTCCATAAGAAGATTTTTACATGCTAAGTTAGCCACACAGTAACTACACAAAACTATAAAATAACTAAACATCCTGCCCCGTAGTCCAGAAAGATATAGATGGAAGTTTTACTTTAATCTTTGAGTTAACAAAACACAATACTTTATCTTTAGGTTTTACTCTTCCAAATATGATTCATACATTTTATACTTTTTTGGGGATATTAATTCACATGGTTATTTTTTTTATTAGTTTCAGGTGTACAAAACAACATGATTAGACATTTACACCCCTCACAAAGGCATTTTATACTTTTAATTAAAACTATTTGTTTACTAATTTCAGAAAACTGTCATTAGTCTGGCAAGATAATTTTGTAAATAGAGGACTCGCTCAAAATTTTATCTTCAGCCTAAAAGTACACTATTTCAATTATGATTTATTTAAGAGACCAAAAGTCAATTTCATCATACAAGCATTTCCTTGAAAATGATTTCTTAGAATTCTTTAATCTTGCTACTTGAGAATCAAAGTAAAACACTTCAGAAGAAAAACTAAAATTTAACATTAAAGTTCTGATAAATCAAGCGAAGAGATTTTCAGTATGAAATTTCAAATTTTGTAAAGATGCTCAACATTACTAATCAGAGAAATGCAAATAAAAACCACAATGAGAGATCACCTCACACCAATTAGAATGGCTATCATCAACAAGACAAATAATAACAAGTGTTGGAGAGGCTGTGGAGAAAAAAGGAACGCTCATAAACTTTTGATGGGAATGCAGATTGGTGAAGCCGCTATGGAAGGCAGTGTGGAGGTTCCTCAAAAAATTAAGAATTACCATATAATCCAGCAATCCCTCTCCTGGGCATCTACCTAAAAAGTTTGAAAACATTTATCCGTAAAGATATATGTACTCCAATTTCACTGCAGCTTTATTTATGGTGGCCAAAACATAGAAACAACCAAAGTGTCCTTTGATAGATGATTGGATAAAGAAGTTGTAGTATATATACACAATGGAATACTACTCTGCCATAAGTAAAGATGAAATAGTGCCATTTGTGACAACATGGATGGATCTTGAGATTAATACGCTAAGTGAAATAAAAGTCAAGGTTGAGAACCATATGACTTCACTGATATGTGAGATATAAAACAGAAAGCAACAAAGGAACAAGACAAACCAATAAAGAAACAAAATCTCATAGACACAGACAACAGTTTAGTGCTTACCAGGGGATAAGGGGGAAGGGAGGTGGTAGAAGAGGGTAAATGGAGTCAAATATATGGTGATGGGAGGAGAACTGACTCTGGGTGGTGAACACACAATGTGATAAATAGATGATGTATTACAGAATTATACACTTGAAACTTATGTAATTTTACTAACCATTGTCACTGCAATTAATTTTAATTAAAAAAAAAGATTCAAATTTTATTTTTCATGGCACTCAAAAATAAATAAACAAAAATTTTAATTCATGATTTGGGAGAGATACATTATATTGGGTTGTCGGAAAAGTCATGATGTATTTTTTGTTTTTCGTTGCAAAAATGCGTCATGAATTTTCCGACAACCGAATAGGAGAACAGTTCTCAACCTTCCTAATGCCACGACCCCTTAATACAGTTCCTCATGTTGTGGTGACCCCCGTCCATAAAATTATTTTTGTTGCTACTCTATAACTGTAACTTTGCTACTGTTATGATTCGTAATGTAAATATCTTTTTGTTTTCCGATGGTCTTAGGCGACCCCTGTGAATCCCCAAAGGGGTTGCGACCCACAGGTTGAGAACTGCTGGAATGGGACATTTAGTACTAGTAAATATTTACAATAAATAAATGTTAAAAAGAAAAGATTTATATTTACCTGGTAGATTAATAACTAGCTGACCTCTGATAAAATCATCTACTTCTTCTGGTTTTAAGTGGTACTGGCCATCTGGTTTTGCTTTTCTAGTTGCCATTCTAGCCAGGAGAATATTAGAACCTACCGTAAAAAACAAAACAAAAAGTTGTTTAAGAAATATTCACTATTATTTTTTAAATTTCTGAACAAAGACATCTATAGACAGGTTACTGACCAATTTCTAAAAACAATGAAAATAATTTGCAATTTTGATCATTTCAAATACAGTACAAAAGTGGCAGAATTTTGTTAGGTGTCACGGATTATAAGCAGCATGGTTACTGGAGAGAGGTAACTCTTTGCTCCAAAGTAAGTGCCATTTCATCATCACCTACCCAGGTAAAGGAAAGGAGACAGAAAGCCTAACAATTGTGATTTATAGGAAGTGAGGGCAATGATCAAAACTTAGTTCATTTTACCAACCAACAGATCCAGGCTAGGAAGGGAAATAAGGACAAAGGAATGCTATTGGGCTGGGGGAAAAAGAAAGCCCAAAGAACCAAAAGCCTTGCTCTATGATCAGAACACGTGCAGCAGGGAGTGAAGGTATGAGTCCAAGAAACAGAGGCGGGTGCTGACTGAGAGTCCATGGTGTAGGTGTGATGGGGACAGGGAAATCAAAGCAGAGCAGAGGAGAAGGCTGCTGGGAACTGGGACAGTGCCTGGATCTGAGAAACCAGGACGTCAGATGAACGTGTATGTTAATAATGACATCTCAGAAATTATGGAGGACTTATGTAAGAACTATGAGGATAAATATAGAGATATCCATGAAGAGAAAAAGTTCTATAAAGTCACACCAACATAAAAATGGTGAGCTCTGAAGAAGGGACCGAGGAGTGGAAATACCATGTGGGATTTTTATATTAATTATATGCTTGAACTTAAAATAATGTATTCACATCATCACACTTGTTAATTAAAAATAAGTACCATGAAAATCAAGGAACTAAGCCCATGGCTGACTCTGGAATGCAGGTTAACTGTTCCATGAGTGATGAGACAGAGCTGTAGGCCTAACCCCAGGGAGTAAACAGGCAGGGCAGCCAGTAGCGGGGGTGCTCTGACTGCGTGAGTCACGTTGTTTAGCTTCTGTGTCTTATGATGTTCTGGCATCTTAAGTCTTGCTGGCTGGGAGTCTCCCCTCCCAGGGCTCGCTACAGAGCAGACAACTTCCCTGGAAGCATGCCTGTCAGATGCAAGCCAGCTCCCCCAACTGCCTCCTTATCAAACTCACACACAGCCACTAGTTCTCCTGCTTTAAATCACCCCAAGGCCAGGTACCAGGCAACCAGAGACCACCCTGATAGCCCTAAGATCACTGGAATTATCCAAAGTAGCCAATCCTAAACTGCTTACTCTGCCCTGTCCAGCCCTTCCCTAAGAAACCCCCGTGAAGGCTCTGGTCTAGTACTGGCCCTCACTCCTGCTTCTGTCTCCTGACCAAAACTTGTGCTCCCCCATGGGGTCCTGTGTGCTGTGGCATGCCCCCTCCTCCCCTGGGGAAATGCAAGTCATGAAAGACTTCCTTCAATAGCATTGGCCTCTGTGTCATGGCTCAGTTTCTCCATCAATGAAAATCCCAAGGGTAAAAATGAGACATGGAAGTTCAGATGAAGAAAGGTTTTTGATGAGAATGGAGGAGTAATGGTTGAAAGTGACAATGGGAAGTTAAGAGCAAGTTCTCTCTCCCTCCTAAGCCTGTGGAATACAGTGCATAGCAGGGACAAACTGAATCCACTTGAGAGAATGGCAAGAAAAGAGGTACCTTGGCAAGAGGCACTGAGCAGGTTCAAGGGAGGAGGGGACTCAGGGAAGCTTAGGTGTGAGAGAGAGGGTGCCAGAGGGCACAGCTGGTGAGTCAACAAAAGAAGGACAAACAGGAGTAACTGAGGAAACAAAGTGCAAGACTTCAAGATAAAACAGACGAGGGGGTAGTGGGGCACGGCCGAGTGGCTCAGTTGGTTAAGAGCACGAGCTCTGAGCAACAGGACCGCCGGTTCGATTCCCACATGGGCCAGTGAGCTGCACCTGAGCTGAGCTGCTGTTGAGATGCCAACAGGTGGCAGGATGGCTCAGCTGGTGAGAGCATGTGCTTTTAACAACAAGGTTGCCGGGATGGTGGGCTACGCTCTTCCGCAACTAAGACTGAACACAGCACCTTGAGCGAGCAGCTGCGAGCTACCAACGGGCTGCTGAATGGCAACTGGACTTGGAACTGAGCTAGCTGCACCCTCCACAACTAAGATTGAAGGACAACAAATTGGCTGTTCCCCTTCCCCAATTCTCCAACACTGTTCTTCTCCATTTCCCCAATAAAATCTTTAAAAAACAAACAAAAAAAAGACCAAAAAAAAAAAACCAGACAAGGAGCGGGAGAGACGGGACCATCATTGAGGGCACGTGTCAGTGAGGGTGGCTTCTCGAACTGCGAACAAATAGGACTGGCTGAGCATTCCAGGAAGCGGAAGCTCAGAAAGTAACGGAATTATAGGCTCAAACTTAACAACACTGAACTCCACATCTCCCCACCACACTGCTTTAAACATGGCTTCTGTGCACTTCTGGAAAAACGTGTTTACAAATACTAAATTTAGTTCTTCCCATTTGTGCAGAACAAGAAATTCCAACTTGTTTATTCCAAAGATATCAACCACTTACTTGCATTTATGACAGTTTTATCTCATATATTGCACAATGGTGAGCAATGCTAAGACCGATTTAGAAGTAAGAGGCCTATGTAGTAAGGTAACACAAACAAGATCTAAAAATCGCTCCCAAAAATTAAGTGATAGTCAATAACCAAAGCAATGCTTTGAGTAAAGTGAATAGTATGAGATGAGCCAGACACTAACCAATTCCAACAGAGGCAGCACATTTAGTCTGGTCTTTGATTTCCGTGCGGACAGCATTTGCAAATTCATCAGGAGTGAGTCTGGTCTCTGCCAGGATTTCAGTGATGTCCACCAGGGCTTCATCACAGCTGACCGCTTCGATGTTATGTGTGTAGCTATCAACACAAACAGAAGCAATGAAGCACAGCCACAGCTTGCCATCCAGGGACACAAGTGCTGCAAAAACAGTCTTCCTATGGTATCTTTCTTCAACATGTCCTCACAGGACTTAAGATGCTAAAAAATACTAGCATTTTCATTAAACTGGTCCAAGTGCCATTTTCAGTCACCTAACTTTTAACCACAAAGTTAAACAGTATTTTCTTTTTCCATATTATCTACCAAAAACACAGCAGAAATTATCACTGCAGTTTCTCTATACTGAAAATACCTTTGTAAACCGCTGAATAATTGAAAACTGGTCGGTGAGTTAGAAATGTCGTAACATTTAATCTAAAAAATTTTCAAGCATAATTTATCAGATCCTTATGGAAAAGAAAGAAAAAAAATCACACAAATCAGTTAAATAAGTAACTAATGCTGTTCTAAACAAAAATACCACAATTAAATACCATTCACTGTAGCAGGCCTAAGCTATAGGATATAATAATGGCCAATCACCCCAAATGCCTGTCTAAAAGGAGAGCTGTATGTGGAAATATTTTGGGGTTTTTTTTTTTTGGTTATGTTTTAATTAGCCAGAGAAGAGGAAGAGGAAGCGGAGAGTTGCCATGTGGCTCTAATGCTAATTAAACACGCAGACCACAAATGGGAAGCCACCAGAGAGGCCTCAGGAACTAAATGTATCTTCAGGAATCCACATGGAAACATCTACTCGGGACAGGACTCACCTTTCATCTACACCTTATTGTGGGTAACAATTAGACGAATTAATATTTATATTTACCCAAGAAATGAGTGTTCTCTCTCACTCCTAAGCCTGGGGCAACAGTGCATGGCAGGTACATGCACTATTTACATTAAAGGGTGACATTTGAAAGAGCAGAGGTGACACCTGACATGAGGAATCCTCCTTCAGCATGAATGATGCCCAGAGGTCCGGAGGCTGTGAAGCTGAGGCAGGATTTCCGAAGGGTGGTAGGAGAATAACATAAATGCTTTTTCCCCAAATAGCCAGATGGCACTGAAAATGTCTGACAGACTAAATCTCTAGCAGGACGAGTCTGTGCATGGCTCTCCCGCAGCCTCCTGATGTGAGGTTCAGGCTGGGGGGTCTGCTCTGGAACCAGAGCACAGGAGGACCAGTACTCAGCTCTGTCACCCACTCCCAGACACTGGCTCATCTTTGGAACAGGATTTACAAAGCCTGCTTTTCACTTGGCAGTGCCAGGGCTGTCGTTACTTGGGTCTTGGAGACCATGCAGCACTCAGTCCTACACAGTGATGCTAGGTAACTTTATCTGTCCCTTTCTAGTTTCTCTCTACTGCTAACGAAGCTTCCACAAAGGCACAGAGACCGGATCTCATCCTTCTCTGCAGGACTAGCAGCATCAACAGTTGTCTGGATTAATAGAGTCTCAATCAACAGGTATTCAAAGTGATGCATAAGAAAGTCATGGAAGAGGTGAAGACAGAGGCAAGAAGCCTCTCTCAGAACATTGATACAGGCCAAGGGTCGACACCCCTTGGCCCACGGTGCAGATGTCTGTTCTGGTAAAGATGCCATGAGACAGTCACGCCCCTTCACTAACGTGCTGTCTGCAGCTGCTTTCGCTCTACATTGGAGCACAGCCCTTTACAGAAAAAATGTACTGATTTCTGCTTTTGAGTACACATGGCCTGGCATATACTTAAATTTTGATTTTGAATGTTAAATATACCTACACTGTAAATATTTTATAAGCTAATCTCCTTTTCTCAAGCCAACTAATCAGCCACCTTGAAATTTTTACTAAAAACTAACTTTTATCAAAAAAAGAACTTTTGGCACACCTACTAATTTTAGAGGATAAAGGGTTTTAAAGAGTCTCTACTTGTTAACAAAACTATCATTCAAATGTAATGAAAGAGAATGACCAGGTTAAAAACTCCAATACTGGGCCGGTGAGTGGCGTGATGGTTAAGAACTGGCTTGGGACGCCAGAGGGCCCCGGTTCGGATCCCACATATGAGGGCCAGTGACACTGGCCCTCCACAGCTAAGATGCTGAACAACAGCTCAACCTGAAGCTGGGCTGCCATGAATCGCTGGCAATGGCGTAGGCTGCAGCCCCTGCGGCAGTGGGTTGCCATGGGCTACCGTATGTAGCCAGCAGCCAGCATGAGCAGCCAGCAGCCGCAGTGAGCAGCCGTCCAGAAGCCGGCGACTCATCTGCCTCGCCCGGGAAGAGCGCAATGATGGTGCCAACTTGGGCCAGTGAAGCAACGTCCTCCACAACTAGACTGAAGAACAAAATGACAGCAACTTGTCTGTTCCCCTTCCCCCAATTCCCCAGCTCTGTTCCCATCCCCCCAATTTCCCAATTAAAAAACAAACAAACAAAAAAAACTCCAATCCTTTATCTGTCTGGTTCCATGGAAGGAAGACTAGCAGATATGCAGGCAGGCAGGCAATCAGACCTAATGTCTGATTCTGAGCCCGTGCAGCTGTACAGAAAGACAAGCTACTGATTACTGGAGCCGCTCTAAGAAAGGGGAGGAGGCTGTCACACTGGGTGCCGAGCAGAAGGTCCCTGGAAGAAAGGACAGTCCAGCAAAAGCGACCTTAACAATCTTAAAGCTGGACTCGGTTTAATATCAGACAAAAGCAGCAAAACACAGACACGCAGTGATGACGACATATACTGTACCTTGCCAATGTTTCATACATCGTGCGTGCAACTTCCTTATATGCATGAAAATCATATGGAACAGCTTGAAGATTAGGGCAAAGTTGTTTAGCGTACCCAAAAAACATTCCATTCTTAATACCAACTTGTCTAGAGGAAAAATATAACACAATGAAGGTTACACTAAAAAATTTTAAATGCAAAAAAATATGTATCAAATATGTTGATATCTCCCCATGTCACTAATATACAATTTTCACTTAACTCCATTCTCATGAGGGGTAAAAATAAGCAGTAAGAAAACTTACAGGTTTGTATACCTCCCAAAGGAAAATTACACAATTGTCTGATTAGTGTAAATGACATGTCGTAGATGTGCCAAAATGTGTTATTAAAAGACCAGGCTCTTGTCTGTATTGGAAGAATTCCCCGAAGACTCAGACTTCTGGCCCCTTTGCAGAGATGCCAGCTGCCATATGCTGGTGATATCACAACCACCACAGAGCAGGAATATGCTGCCAAAAGCAGGTTTTCTTCCCCTGACACATTGGATGATTTTTCCAGCATTCATCCCCCAAAGACAAATAATATAAATGAAAGAACGACACAAAATGGTGCTAAGTGACAGACAAAATTATTCATCCTATTACCATCCAATCCCCAAGTGACCAATTCCATGCTCCAGAAGTGGCCCTGCAGTGGCTGAGATGCCAACAGCATTGTGTATGGTAGGACATCACTGTGGCCTGGAGCCATGGTTCTAGTCCTTGAGGGACCTAATTGAAAATGGGACATTTTAAATCTTTTGTGTCTCAATGCCCCATGTTACCTTTGACATTTGGGGCATTCAGCACTAAGTATAATTGTAGAATTATACATAATTAGTAAAATTCCATTTTATCACTCTGCAGTGAATCAAGAAAAACACATTAAAGTAAAAAAACAAACAAAATAATAAGCAATGTTTTCACCAGATTACACACTTCTAAGGAAATACAACAAATAGTCATTCTGTACTTTCATTCACTAGATATTTACTAACTGCTCACTTAGTACAGAGGTGTGCCCTGTTTTAAGAAGCATATACAAATGGTCCTTAATGACTCCAAGGCCTCTGGCACCCTCCCCATCTCAGATCACCAGTGAGAATCACAAAGGAAAAGAATCCTCCAAGTTACTCAGATAGAAAGCAAAATCTCATGCATTTCTTATGTATACAAAGACAGTAATAAGTTATCTGACTGCAAAGCCCCTAGCAGAAATATCTAATAGGAAGGCGAAATGACAGTGAAAGAAGTGATGACTGACAAACATGGTAAAAAAAAAAAATGATTTCATTCATTTAACAAAATCTTATGTCTTAGACATTATGCAAGGCGGTGGGTAAAAGATGGTGAACAAAATGAACTTGAGCACTCAGGAGGCTGGCCCTCCTTCACCCCCCAGGAAGGATTAGTCAATGCACCTTGTTGGGTGAGGCAGGGAAGTACAGATAATAGTTTAGAGGTCTATGTAGAAGTACATTAATAGAAGACATTTACAATAATGCTAGATGTATAGGTTCAGCATGGAAAAGCTATGTAAACTTACAAAGATAATAATTCAATTTGAAAGAAATGGTACATAATTCGTATAAATATCATATTCTTACACTTACAATGATTCCACTTTCAAAGTTTCCCCATACACAATACTTTTCAGGGGCATGTCACTTAGAAAACTAAAACACACGTCCTCAAGTACACAAGGCACATATACATCCTGGAGAGAAATGTTTAGGAGCCATGAGACGCTGTAAGGAGGCTACAAACAAACAAGCAGGACTGAGGAGGTTTCCCACCACCAACTGAGTGAGGCAAAGTACCTTGTTGGTTGGGAGACGAGATTTGTTTCATAAAAAACAAATGAGTGGGCCGGCCGAGTGGCGCGATGGTTAAGAACTTGCTTGGGATGCCAGAGGACCCCGGTTCGGATCCCACATATGAGGGCCAGTGACACTGCCCTCC
>NW_017731900.1:230793-239820 GCF_001890085.2 Hipposideros armiger | reverse complement strand
CAGTCTTCTAGAAAATGGAAAATTACAACTGAAGGACAAAAACCCCTGTTTTTGAGGCTGTTTTCCAAATTACACTCAAATTCATTTTCATCACTTTCTGCATCTCCTAAAAACAAACATTTGCCATTTAAGTGGCACTTAAATGGCTTGCTATGTATTATTTGGCCCTCATATATTGTCACCCTAATTGTTTTGTAGTACACTCAGCTTCACAATTGCCACCTGTGACACAACACAAATGCACCATCTAATCCCCAACCTAAGCTAGATAGACACAGCTGTGGCTACCAGAGTCCAAACCACCAGGAGCTGGGAACAGCACAGAAAGGGTGTGGCTTCCATTTCACAAGCAGCACAATCCAAGGACTGAGAGTATCTGGGCTTCATAGCCTCCAGATCCGGAACACACAGTCCAGCCACCAGAAGCACAAGTCACCACTCCATAACTTAGTGGGGGAAGGACTAGGCTACTGAACACATCAAATCAGACCGAAACTGCCTGCGTTAATAAAAACATAATAATCTCAAATGCATTTGTATTTGACAATTTTTTTATTAAAATAAGTTTCAACTCCTTGGCTACATTATCACCTAACATGAAAAAAATGAAAACAATTCTGTCAATGAGAAAGGCAAAGTTAGTCTGGGAGTAAAAGTTTGCCATGTCTCATAAGTGAAAAATAATTGAAAATTTTTTATAATTATACATATTTGAATAAGACATTTTTTCCTTATTCTTTTTATAAAACAATTGGCAAGATTTTAAACTATTCTGGTTAGATAATGTTGAGTTGAAATATTTTTTTGTTCAGATTAGACTTACTTGAATAAACCCAACTTTTAATCAAGACGAAAAAAATGTTACATGTATCAAATCATTATGTTGTACACCTGAAAATGATGTTATGTCAATTATATCACAATTAGAAAAAAGTATGAATGGCAAAGCCATAAAGACAACACTTAACCTCTCTCTCAAAAAAATGAATAAATGGGAAGTCTGAAAAATGTAACTAAGATTTTGTTTTTATAATTATTAAATACTTTAACACTTGTCAACAGTGTGTAAATGCTTGCTGTGTTATAGAGGTAAAAATGTCTGTGCTGGGTTATCAGGAAAGGGAAAAAGAAAAAGACTGCTCTTCTTAATTAATCAATTCATTATTACTACCTCTACTTTTATACAATTATTGTAGATTATCTTTAAATGACTTTTTTTTTTAAAGTATGAGGAACATATATATAGTAAGTCTGCTCCTTTTTATATTGAGCAGTCAGTTGTAATTAGGGTTTAAAGTTACTGTAAGATAAAGATCGACACACAAAGTTGGTGTTAACAAGTTGACAACACTGCAATTTTAAGTGAGATTACGAGGTATGCCAGTATGGATTTATTAACTTATGAGGCAATCACGTTTTAACAGCATTAAAAAAAGACACTGAGTATTAGGAGGTTTAAATCACAAGGGATTTTTCTTAGCTGCTAAAGAAATGATTAGATGAAAGCCCTCTCTCATTCAAAAATATCTACTTTAATTCCATGATTCAAAAGACAGTGGTTTAAAAATGAAAGTGTCCAATTTCTTCTGGTTTCCACTGTAGGAACTACTGGTTCATCAGGAAACTAGGTGTTTATTTAAAGTTATCTACCATTTGTGAGGTGAAAAAAAAAACAAAAACAAAAAAGGAACTGAAGCGATTAAGACTAGAAACATTTTCTTTTCATAAAATGTCTGTAACATATTAAAACATAGGTCTGACCAGCATGTCTGAATCCACTTCAAAAGTTTATATAAAAATAGTTAAGTAAATTAACTCTTCCTAAATATTACAGCACACTTAACTTCTACGTACCTGGCTTCATAACTACAAGATGCAATTTCAGCCTTTGACAAAACAGACTCAATTCCATTTGTTTGTGCAGAATCTTGATTCTCCCACACTGATGAATCGGGTATATCTGCTTTAAAAATAATAAAATTTAATGATTACATGTTAAAAGCTGGTTTTCTTTAACTTTCATTCAAGAAATATATTTTCCATTCCTTTTCTATACAAATAAATTTATAAAAAATAAATTTATGTAAGTTTAATCAATTCCAAATACATCTATCTCCATGATATTTATCTCCTTATTTAATAAAAGAAAATCTGTAACTCTAAAATGGTTTACTTCCATTAAGTTCTTCCCTAGCAGTCAGATAAAAACTTAGAATAAACTGAAAATATTGTTTTAGTAATAGTTTTTAAAAAACATATCAAAAGATAAATATAAAATGTCCCCTGAATCCAGTCTCCTGGGATGGACAAGGATGGAAAGTGATGGGGAAGATGAACCCCTCCTATATAGCCTTAGAAGGATTATACAGCTCTTGGTAATGAGAAACTGTTAATGGAAAATATAAATCTCTCTAAATGTTCTTTGTTGTTTCCTAAAAGAACGATCTGCAAAACTTAAAGCTAATTAACAACATGTTCAACAAACATCAAATTCCTACAAGTCATTTGATCAAACAGTAATTTAGTAGGTCACATACCATAAAGAGGTTTCATCCTAAATTTAAGACTTGTCTTTGGAATATTCATCAGGTTAAAGTGCGTCACATTATTCCCCACAAGGAAATTCTACTTTTCGATTAGCAATGTGTGTTGAATGCAATATATTCAAGTGTGATCCAAATACCAACTGCTTTATAGAATACAAGTCTAGCCTGAATAGTACAGCTCACCAATATCCCTTCACATCCCAAACAAAACTACAGCTTTAAACAGAATATAAAAGCACACAACGCAGAGAGCTACAGACTGCAGCCACCTCACTTCCTTTACCACCGTCAGCTTCACTAATAATTGAGAAAAGGATGAAAACACAACTTTGGTTATAGGTCTCTTGGATATGACTATTAAATTCCAAGAACAATATGCTTTAAAAACAGTTCTTAAAAACACAATCTCAGACACAGCTCTATTATGAACACAAATACCATTAGTTAGTAAAACAAGACCAAGATACACCACGTTAGCTAATTTTAGACAAACCTATTTTGAGTACATTGCAATAATATACATCTGACAAACTCTGTATTTTCTATTTGAGACATAATTCCAAGAAAAATCAGCCAAGTTAAAGCATCACCAGAAAAACATGGCAAAATGTCTGGCTTTTTGGGCTAAAACAGCTTTTCCTGGTTTGACTCCAGTAGTGGACATCGTTTGCCCAACTACGCAGTCCATACAAGCGTTTCTGGATTCCAGCACCCATACACGTAAAGCGTAAATGCAAATCTAATTCTGAGGACTGGCACCTTAATGAGGTCAAATGCCACATGCATGAAAACTAAAAACAGCTGAGTATATAATACAAGCTATGATTTTTGATATATTGAGACTAACATATACTTACTTACTATAACAAATTAAAGACAGAATGCTGAGCAGACTAGCCAGTGTTTCTGAACGGTCTTGGAAAGCTAAATAAATACCCCCTTTAATAGTCCATTATTCTAAGCTGACAATCTTTAAGAATTTCAGGATTGTGAGTGTCATAGTTCAAGAGGTTGCTACTAAACCAAAATAATAATAATAAAAAAAGAGCTGAAGCTTGAACAGCAACAACTAGCTGCCTTTCAAAAAGGTATAACCATGAGTTATGCATTAAAAGCTGGGGGGCTAGGTGATTTCTATTTGAAGGGCTAGTTAAATAAGATTCTTGTCTTGAAAATTACAGAAAACCATGCTTGAGGTGAGAACAGTGTCTGAGGTCCCTGCGCTCCCAACGCCCTGCCGGAGAGGCAGCGCCTCGGGTCCCTCTGGCTGGGCTGGCTGACCTTTTCCACAGTGCAGCAGAGTGCGTGGGTCCCTCCACCAGCGCAGTGAGTTGCTTCAAGGGAGATTCGGGGAAATGCAGGGACACACTGTCCTCACTGGAGGGCAAAGTAGAGAACTGCTCATCAAAACTTGACAAACTAGACGGACACATGGAGAAGGTGGAGGAACGGTTGGAGAAATCAGAGGCCGGGACCCAAGTCTGTGAAAAAGAAATCGCTGAGAATAAATCTATAGCTAGTACGATTTTAAAAACTGTTGTTCTTTAGAATGAACACTGAAGGGCTAGGAAACATGTGCATCCAGGAATCCAGCCATGAAATCTCAAGTAAAAATGGATTCCAGATAATGAGGTCATCAATGAGAAGTATACTGCTGAGCTCTACTCAGGAGGCAGCCAGCTACCAAAGGAAGCCACAGATGGAGAACCCCTGCTTGCACTGTCTGTTCGACAAAGAGTTTCTGAATACGACGAATAAGAAACTAAAGCTTCTACAAAGGGCTAAAGATGCTACTCGTTCTAATACTTTGCTAGACATATAAGCCAAAATATTAGAATTGGATTTATTTATTTTTTTAAAAGCTAGTGTGAAGAAGCTCAAGATTTTAATTCCTAAGTTGATCCTCAATATTTTTAAATTTGGTATCATACCTAATAAGGATCCAGACAAAGAAAGATAAGGAATAAAAATGAAAAAAGAACAAAGGCACTTAAAAAACAAGTTCTATCTACAAGCTTAGTTGCAACCAAACTTTATAATACAGGGCAATCTATTCACTTTACATGTGGCAAATATTTGGGTAAGCTCTAAATGGGCCAAAAGGCTTAGGACATAAAAGTGATGACATCAAGTTAAAGAAAGAATATAAAATACAAAGTATCATATTCACCTTTTCTAGAGACAGGAAAATCTATTTTGATAGTTTTCAATGGCAAGTGAAATTTCAGTAGATTCTCCTAATATTTACCTTTTGGCTTACCACCCACACTAGAGGTGGAGGGATGTGAATTATAAAAGGTCATTACAATGTTATGACAATCCAGAGGCTAAATTGATGAAGACAATTAAGTAACCAGTGACAGTAAGTATCCTGTTAATAAACTGTTTATGGTTAGACCATTTGTGATGGAAGGAAAGACATAAAGAGGACTGGCTCTGTGTTACTCCTAAGAAGCGTGCGTTTGCCAAGGCCAAACTCCAGATGCAGACTGCTGACACAGGATGCGTGCAGCAAACACAAGATTCTACCCACTGGAGAAACTCTGAGCACTGAGTAACTGAGAGATGTTAATGAACAGTTATGCATATAGAACTTTTTCCTTCTTTCGACCTTCATTAAGTTTTTACTGAGTGTCCAATATGTGACAAGTATTGTGTATTTCCTCAAGCTACTATTGTTGTGTAGAACTTAAGATTTCATCTCTGAATAACGTCACCAGAAAAATCAAAGGGAAAAACCAACCTACCACAAACCATACTATCAATACTTAAGAAATTACCCATATTGTCAAATATGTGCTAAATGCCAATGAACTCAATATTAATCAAGATCTACTCATGACACACAAAATGCTAGAATCTCAAAAATCTCTTAAAAGATTTAAAGACCAGGAAAAGCTTTAGGAAATTTGGAAAACACGGATACACATGAAGCATAAATATGTATCTATAATTATTTTTTTTGTACTTATTTCATGTAAACAGATGATCAAAACGAAAGAACTGTAATCCCCAAAAAGGTCCATAGCGATGTCCACAGACTTTCCTTTGACCTTAATTTCACGGAAATCACTGCTAAAATAAACTCAAGGTTTTATAACTGAAAACTAGGTACCTGAAATAATTGGGCTGAAATTTAACAACATGCCTTCTATTCCACTGTATATCTAATTTCTGACTACTTTCTGATTAGTATTTTCCTGAAAAACTAGTTTAAAAATATTTTTGTTTGGCTTTGCAGACATCCATGAGGAAACTGGTCAATTTCAAAGAATTTAATTTCTAAGCAAATATTTCTCATGGAATGCACTCGGGAGAAAAAAAGATATGAAAATCTTAACAGTATTGTGATTAGTATAAATTTATGATTTTTATTTATTAATAGCCAAAATTTAAAGGCCAGAGAATTATGGAAATGTTTCTCATATGAAATAGGTTCAAGAAAGGTATGGGGAATGAATGCTGGTATTTATCTTCTTATTCCAATAAACTAAGTTTCTTACTGCACTGTCTTACACAAATATTTAGCAACACAAACTTCAGCATCTTTACTGTGATCAGTGGCCAAACAAACAACAATAAACTCTCAAGTCTAGGAGCTTCCACAAAATAATGTCCATGATTTTCATCCTAATCTAAATTTATACAAACTAATCACACCTTTTTAAACATTCTTTACTCTCTGTCCCAGGAAAATATCATCATCCAATTCAACAAAGCATAACTATAAACCAGTCGTTTGTGTTATTACTTTTGGATTTTGCTTTGTCACTGACATCCTTAAAACCCTCAAATAAAAAAGCTAATTATTTCAACTCTGCTTTCATTTATGTAGCAATACCAACAGTAAAATCCAGAAGTCTTCAACAGGAGCACTATGACTTCGAAGAGAGCTCATTATGTATACCTGCTTTTCCTTTCAGGATTTTATTCTGGTAATATTGCCACTCCAACTGGGGGTTAGCGCCAGGACGTAAAGGAGCCCTTCCTGTGCCTCTGTTACTTGTAACAGCCACTGGTTTTCCTGTGGTGAGGAAAAGAATAAAATTATTTTCAAATCTAACAGGGATATTAACAACATTGACAGCATGTAAAGGAAAGTTTTTCATAAGATTTTTAAAATATGACATTTTTTCTTTAGCTTTATTTAGGCATTAATCCATAAAGGAGCTATTATCTTTAAAGATGATCAATCATCATGCACCGCCCCCCCAAAGTTAACTATTCATGATAATTTTGATGCATTTATTCAACTTGAAAGCAACACTATCCCTTAACTTTCCACGACTTTTATTTGGTTTCTTACAGTTGGAAAAGAGGTAACTCAGATCCTAGAATCAGACTGGAAGGGTGGGGAGAGAAAGAAAAGCTAACTATATTTAGATTTTTAATATTTCTGGTTATCAAAAAAGTAGGGTAACATCTAAAATAATCTTTAATTTTACAGCAAGAAACACAAATTAAATATATATGCAGAGGAATCACAATCTGACCTACTGTATAATGCAATGTGAGTACACAGTTCTCAGTTTTTGGTTTAGTTATAAAACTTTTCATGTATCATTTCCCTGTGTGTAAGTTACAAGATAACTATAACTTCTAAAGCAATACCATGAAAAATTTATATATATTATATTGAATGCACTGTTTTAAGGAAAAAAGAAATGCATCAAAAAGTCACTCATGGGATAAAATCCATTCTTTAACATTCTAAATACTCCTTTCAGAGCTGAAGTTGCAATCACTCAAGACAAAAATTAAGCCCCGGTATTAACCCCAGGAGCCTCTGTGCTTTCCTTAAAGGAAGAACTGACTCTCCGAAGAAAATGCTAACAGTTACATCTTTCAGACATAGAGAGAACCACTGAAAAAATCCAGAATAAGTATTTTAAAAAGTGCTGATTAGCTCACAAGTATCTAAAATTCCATTAAAACAAAGACTGCACAGATGACAACTATTTTAATGGTATTCAGTAACAGAGTCACTCTTCAATCAAAAAGTTGGAAAGTTCACCCTATACAGGACAGTTGTTTATTCACAAGAAAGCCTAGTGACTCAAGTAGCAAAGGCAATACCATAAAGTTCCCATTTATTAACAAAGTAATAGTAAATATAAATAAAAAATATAGAAAATGCCTAAAGCAGGTCCCCGCCTACATTAGTCTTAGATGACACAGCCTTCAGCTAAAGATGAGTGTTCTTCCTTAAAGATCCGATTTCTATAGGGAGAAAAAAAACTTTCTAAATTTCCCTACATCGTTCTTAATGAAAATTTTGAAGCAGGAATTGATTTTGCCAAGGAAAATTAGAGTAAATACTTCCTTAAAAAGATTTTGTGATCCCTTAGAATATATATTTATAAGAATATATCAATTTTCTTAAAACGTAAACAAGAATACAGACCTTTGAGATCTGGTCTATTTCGTATACCCACTGATACAAAGAAGCAATCCATATCAACATGCATTATACAGCTCTGATGTCTGGGTGAACTCAATACTGACATATTTCCTAGAAGGAAAAAGAGAATGTTCAAACCCCAAACTAATTTTTAATATATGTATAAAAAAATAAGGTCTAGTTAAATTTTATAAATTATGTTTTTAAAAGCTTACAAATAGATTGAAGTCTTAAAAAACATAGAATCTATTAGATTATCTTCTATCACCTCAAGAAAAGTCAAATTTCAGTTTGTTTAGCTCTAAAAGTAATTCAGAGATCAGAGTGAGCTTCCAAACATAATTCTAATCAATTCTGAAGATACCATGTTTCCTAATCTATATTCTAATACCGTATTTCCCCATGTATAAGACACACCGTTTTTTGAAAAATTTGGGGTCTAAAAACAGGGTGCGTCTTATACAGTCGTTGTATGACTGCAAAAACAAGAGCAAAAAAAGCGGGAAATGCAAGTAAAAAAAAATCTACAACCACTGTATAAGACTCACCGTTTTTAGATCCCCCCCCTTTTTTTTTAAAGGGTGCGTCTTATACATGGGGAAACACGGTAATTAAGCCTCTAATTTAAAGTTTGCCTAAATACTTATCTTAAAATTATTTCTGTGTGCAATTTTATAAAGATATCTAAAGGTGTTTTCATATATTTAGCTAGATGGAGCTAAGTAACTTTAGATGGAGACTATCCCAAACAAAAACTGCTACTATTTATTGTTGAGTGCTTGGCAGGTGTCGGCCACCGCTGTTTCAACAGCACTATGAAACAAGTAATCCTATTATCCCCATTTTTACAGATTAATAACTTGCCTAAGTCATACAGCCAGAGGCTGAGCTGGCATCCAATCCCAGGCAGTCTGATTTCAGAGCCCTCAAATCACCACCCTATTGTTCTAAACAGATAAACTTTAAAATATAATCTATAAAGCAAAAATCTGTGTATAAATTCTCCTAATGCCATTAAATACTATTAAAAATCAGCTTTGGGGCCGGCCGAGTGGCTCAGTTGGTTAAGAGCTCGCTCAA
>NW_017731900.1:136347-230778 GCF_001890085.2 Hipposideros armiger | reverse complement strand
CTGAGCAACAGCGGTTCGAGTCCAGCCCGAGCTGAGCAGCCGCTGAGCTGCCAACAGGTAGCAGGATGGCTCAGAAAAAAAAAAAAAAAAAAAAATCAGCTTTGAAGCTGAGATACCACTTTTAGGGAGATAAACGTCAGTGTCCCCTCCTGAGGACTCTGGCTTCTAATCGCCCTGAGCTACAGGGAAAGTTATCAAGGTTATTTTAACACATATCTAGCCACGACCAGAGCTTTCTTCTCATTGCTCTCGTCCTTTCCCTTTTCCCTGTTCCTCCAAGATACCCAAGTCTTGGAAATAAGAACCCTGAGCTTGTAAAAAGTTCTGATCTCATAAAGGAGTTTTCCTCTGATAGATTTAAGGATACTAGTACTGAAGGTTACTCTTCATAATAGGCTTTGAAAAACTTATATTTACTCCCCCAAAAGGTTCAGACTACTCCATTTACTAACCTGTAACTGAAAGCATTTACCTAGTTCTCAATATGTGTGGTTCATGTCATCTTCCTTAAGCTCACAGCCCCCACCAGGGGAGCACCACTGACTACCGCTCAGGCCACTGCCCAGGGAAACTGAGACTCAGAGAGGTGCTGACTTGCCCATAGTCCTGCTGCATGAGAGTGGCGGAGCCAGGATTGGGGTTCAGGCTATGCTACCTAACTCCGAAGCCACACCCTTCCTTGCTCCCCTCTATATTATCTTAGAAATGATTAGTAAAATAAATCTTCACAATCATGGTTCTGCTGTATAAAATATTACATAAACACAATGCAAACAACCCAAAACAATGACTTTACACATTTAAGTAGTACAATATGCATATACCAAATACCTACTGAATGCTTTCATACAATACAAAATTTTCTCATTTTATTCCCATTCATGGAACTAATGCATAAGAGTTCTTTGAAGCTCTCAAAATTAAATGACCTTTAGGTTACAAGGCCAAGGCATGATGTCAGGAAAATCTAATACTTACAACATTATTCTGAAATACTTCATAAATAACAAAAGCATTTCGAAACACATCAAACACAGGAAAACATGACAGAAAAAGCCCACATGGAGAGGCTCTCACTTTCTAGGACAGAACCATGAGCTGCTCTCTGCACCTCAGTTTCCGCCGCTATAAATTAAAGGGTAATGTTAGTGATTCTCTGAGATCTCTCCCCTGGAAAAAAAAAATGTATAATCTGTAAAAAGAACTAAAATTTCAAACCAGATACTAATTTATAATGACTGGCACAGAAATACAGCCTGTAACTGTTGGTTTTGTTTTTGATGACAAGTATTAAAAACAAAACACAATTAACCAATCTACTTATATATGAAAATACTTAATCTGACTAAAATTCTACCACTATAATGATAACACCTATGTCAGTTATTTAATCACTTAAAAATCATTAAGATGCAAGCTTTGTGAAATCAACAGTTACTCTTACCAAACCAATTCATTCTTACAGGAGTTTAAGCACTGAATATAATACACGTTATATGTTACATAGTTCAAAACTTCAACTTATAAGGTCTACATGAGGAATGAATGTTAAGAATCCCAAGCCTGTTACTGTTTAAGAAATTTCAATTAGCCACACTTAAATCTAATTAAGTAAAACGTATTTTAACAAATAAGAAAGCTTTCTATAATCCGTTATACTTATTGTAACTTACATAATCTTACATTCCTAAAGAGTTTTAGATTATGAGAGCTTCGTGTCGATCCGAATACCAATGATAGCTTAAGAACGAAATGATCAAGCATGACTGTTTCTTAAGAAAACAACTTTAGTAAGTATCTACCTGTGTCAGTTACAACAAGTGCAGACCTGCCTGTTTTCATTTTTTTTAACTTTTCCCTTCCTGGAAAGATACCACTACTTTGTCTTTGTAGGGTATTGACAAATTCAGTCAATTCACACTTCCACGTTGATATGTGATGCAGTCTTGAGTGAGAATAGAAGTCTGAAATAAAACTGCCGTCGGAGGGTTTGGATGGCACTGAAGGTGCTGCCTTGCTAAGAGCAGGTACTGAAGAAGTGCTTTTTGTGCTTGAAGGCCCCTGAACAGTGGAGTGGTGAGCACCATTTATTTTAGTGTTAGTGTGCAAAGATGACAACAAGGAGGAACTAGTTCTGTGTGGATTCTGCAAAGCATCTATGTCTCTGGTGCTGTGTGGCAGCTGCTGCCCACCGCAGTCTCTGAAGTCGGTGCTGCTTTTCTCAGCCTTCCCCTCCTCCTGGGCAGAGTCAGGGGACAGCCTGCTGGCAACACTGTTGCCCACAGGCACCAAGCAATCCTGTGTCTTTAAGGCACCATTAGAGCTATGAGTGTGTCCATTAAAAATGGCAGGGCTGTCTCTGTGATGCGGAATTCCGTTTTGTTTCCTTCCTGGAAGGATCTGCTCCAGCTCCACAAAACTAAACTCATTATTTGCATCTTCTTCATTGCAATTGTTCATTCCATTGACTTTGACTTCGTTTTCTGTCTCAATCTTCTTAATTATGTGATTTCTAAAGCAGGAAAAGAATTAATTCTTAAATTAATAATGCCTGACTTTCAAGCTAAAACCATTTTTCATTTAAACACTCTTAGTAATACACACTTTGATATTTCCCCAAAAATAACTAAAAAATGAAGCCACAAATTTTATATTTTTTTCTTCTGAGATAATTCATTGCTAAACCAAAGTAGCAAAATAACTGGGAAAATTCTAGAACATTAACAGCCTTTTAGTGTTTTTTTTTTAAACTTCAGACACTTGCAAAGAAGAAATACAATGGAAATCTTTTATATAAGAAAAATCCAAAGAACTATTTCAATTATTTTTCCCACTAAAAATTAATTGGAATTTGTAAGCTCTAAATATCCAGTTTGTAGCACAGGGTCTGGCATGTACTAGGTAGTTAAGAAAAAATTGCTGATTTAACATATATTCATTATGAGGGCATAATGGGGCCAACTGTTGTACAACTAGATAAAAAATAAAAACCAGGTCAATGTATATAGGGAATTCAGTAAAATTTATACCTAGAAAAATGAGGACGTTTGCCCTAACAACAAGGGAAATGGCATTTCATTTCTAAGAAAAGCATATTTAGATGCCAAGGAGGTCCAAGGCAATCTGGACCAAGTTTCCTGATTTCAGGTTTATAAATGCAGGACCTATGGCAAATGTTATGCTAAATTCATATTCTAGATCCTCTAGAGGTTTGCATGGTAGTACTCTAATAAAGACATAATTCATTTGCATTCACAAGAATCATCTAAGTAACAAAAGAAAAAACCTGAATTACAGAGCATTAATTCATTCTCAGAAACACCCAAAGCATTAATCCAATTCCATTTCAGGCTCCAGATGAGGGTACCATACACAATACCAAGACATAAGTGAGATTACCACAGTATTACCAGGTTTGACCTAAAGTCCCTCATCCTAATACCAACATAGTATATTAGTAATAACAGTCTGAATACACATATAAGTCACACGAGTCAGATGCAAAACATTACCACCCATTTCTGGGTTGGCTCTGGCTGACCATCTCATGGAATATGACAGCCAACTCTGAGCAGGTCCAATCCTCACAGATGATCACGCAGTGAAAGGGAAAAAGAAGACCAACTGGAAGCAATTAAGAGGAAGGAACGAAAATCTAATTTGTTACATGTCAGAGAAAGTCTGGCCCTTGAAATAAAGATAAAAGGAGCAAAAAACATCACATGAAAAATTTCAAAGAAATTTGCAGAAATGTACTGAACATACCAAAAAGAAGGGTCACAGAAAACAACAAAAATGAAATCAGAAAAGTCTTACACCTATTTTTCTGTGTCACAAATATTAGGATTCTTTACATGTATAATACCCACATATGCAACAGAAATTCATATATTGGCGAGAAAACACAGTGCAAATATACATTCTTTCTGTACTATAGTTTTTTAGCCTAGACAAAGGGATATATTTACAAAGTAGCTGTACTGGAAATATATCATTGGTAAATATACATTTATTGGGCAATAGCATAAATGTATGAGTATCAAGAAGTAAAATCTAATAGGTAAATTCTTTCTAAAATTGACAGAAAGAAGAATTTAAAAAACACATACAGTAGTCCCCCCCCACCCCTTATCTGCAGTTTCACTTTCCAGTTTCAGTTATTTGTAATCAGCTGCAGTCTGAAAATATTAAATGGAAAATTCCAGAAATAAACAGTTCATAAGTTTTAAATTGTGTGTCTTTCTGAGGAGTCTCATTACCTAGGCATTTTATCATCTCACATAATCATAAGAAGGGTGACAGTGCAATAAGGCATTTTGAGAGAGAGATAAACCTTATTCACATAACTTTTAATCCAGTAATTACAATTGTTTTATTTTATTATTTGTCATTATTGTTAATCTCTTAATGTGCCTAATTTATAAATTAAACTTCATCATAGGTATATATGTATAGGAAAAAACACAGTATAATGTTTTCAACATAGTATACATTATATTCCAAGACCCCGAGTGGATAATACTGAACCCTACTATCCACTGGGGGTCCTGGAATACAATCCCATGCAGATAAGGGAGGCTACTCTATTTTCTACTTTATTAGTGTGGGAAAGAAAAAAAAAACATAAAGTTGAGTATCAAAAAGGTTTTCTGGTATTACTTGTACACCTTCATGGTACTAAAAAATTTATAAGTTTTAGGCAATGTGAAAACATTTGAATATGCTTATAAGTGAATACAAGTTAAAGAACAAATGACAACAAAAAAAACTACAGAAGGTAGTGATATTGGATCCTCCCAGGTTAGACTCCTGGTGTTTTGGAAAAATATATCCAACTCCCAAAGCAAGCAATTTCATAAATGAGGAAGGCTGATGATAATGAGCCACCTGATATACAAATTAAGGTAACACGCCAATTAATTGTGAAACCAATTTACCCAGGATTACTGCAATTAAAGCTTAAATCAATATATTTTTAAAAATCAGTCACATGGAATAAACTCTAGAGCCACCTCTAACTCTGTAACATTGAGGGTCAACAACTAAATTTTCATTGATATATTTACATGTTTAGAATTGTTATAAATCTGGAATTTTTCAAAAACAAACTAGAAATGTTAACATTTTTGTTAACTATCTTTATGCATGGAACATAAAAATATAGTTGGCATAGTTCATTTTTTGAGAAAGCAAGCAACATTCTATAGCAAATTTCTTGTGTGGAAATAATTACTTTCAGGAAAATCCATGAAAAATTTTACCTCTAATTCAATGTCCATTAGTGTAACATGGGACTCTAAAGCGATGGAAAAGGCTTCCCTGTTTACATTTTATTTATGGAACTTTCATGATAAAAATAATTTTTAGGGATGACGCCCACACACCTATTTTAACCTGTTAACACAGATGAATGGCCAGGTTTCATATTTGTTTCCCTCCTCAGCAGAGCAGGGCCATACCCACTGCTAACACCCAGCTCTGTGGCCTTCCCTCTCCAGACAAACTTACACCCTGCTGTTGAGCTGTTTGGCTCTATTGCTTGGACCGGGGATAGGGTCGTCAGGTTTGCATACAGGATTGAAGCTGAGACCTTTCTGCACAGTGGACTGCTTGCTGTACAGCTGATAGGGGATGTAGGACAGGAGTCGTCCAGCTTTGATGCTGAAACAAAAAAGTAACAGCAATTTAAGAGGTCAATACTTGGGGAAAATGAGCTTCATGAAAAAATCAATGTTCTTAATAATGACAGTATTTCAAGACATCATCTGTTCTCCTAGTTTAGTCCTTCTCCTTCTGCCTTAGTGGTCCTAATACAATATAATCTTACTTAAACTCTTAACAACAACATTCCATCCATGAAAAGACACATATACAAGATTTAAAAAATCAGTGGCCAACAATCCTACATGAGAAAAAAACAACTATAGAGTAGGATGAGCAAAACTACAACCACAGAGTTGGATTAGTCAATATTTTAATCATGACTTTCATATTCACCACAATTCTCCCTCAAATAATTGACAGAATCATCAAGACTTTCTCAAATCCCATCTCACATATTAAGTTTTCCTAGAATAAGTAAACTGGATCATGATTCTCAATTTCTAAAATTCTCGTTAGGTCTATTAAATGTGAAAAATTATAAAATAAAAAACCTCAACTTTAAGAGTAACAAATAATTTATATGATTTTTATGTGTTTAAGAGTGATAGAGTCAAGGCCACTTGAGAATACAAACTCTATGAGGCCAGAAACTATCCTATGTATCTTCTTCCAAAAGTTCACTGCATATCACACATCACCAGACAAGACCAAGGCAACACCAGGATTACTGTAATACTAGCTGGTACTATCGCTTTAACTGACAACCCCCGAAACACTACTTCCTCTATACTTCTTCAAAACTAAAACTAACTTCATTAAGTGGTCTTAAACTGATTTTTGCTTTCTAATAGACTGACTTATATACATGGTTACTATACTGTTTAAAATATTTTCAATTCAAATTTTAAAATAGCCAACCAATATATATACACTAACATACACACTTTAAAACAGTCTCCTTAAGTATCAGGAAATATTTCTTTTTCTTTTTTCTTTTAATTGGTGAATTGGGGGAGGGGAAGTGTTGGGGAATTGAGGAGGGGGACCAGCCAAATTGTTGTTCTTCAATCTTAATTGTGGAGGGTGCCAGTCGCCATCTGGCTGCTTGTCGGCAGCTTGTGGCCTCTAAGCTCAAAGTGCTGTGTTACATACAATCTTAGTTGCAGGTGGGCGTAGCCACTATCCCATGTGGGAGTCGAACCACCAGCCTGTTGTTAACAGTGCATGCTCTATCCACTGAGCCATTTGGGCGGTAGCTTCTGAGTTCAGTCTTAGTTGCAGGTGGGCCTAGCCACCATCCCATGTGGGAGTTGAACCCAGCAGCCTTGTTGTTAAGAGTGCGTACTCTATCCCCTGAGCCATCCGGGTGGCAGCTCAGCTCAAGGTGCCGAGTTCAGTCTTAGTTGTAGGAGGGCATATCCCACCATCGAACAGGCAGTCTTGTTGTTAGGAGCACATGGTCTCACAAGCTGAGCCATCCTGCCACCTGTTGGCAGTTCAGTGGTAACTCAGCTCAGGCGCAGTGTCACTGGCCCATGTGGGAATTGAACCGGTGGTCCTGTTGTTCAGAGCTCGCGCTCTTAAGCTAACTCGCTAACTCTTAACCAATTGAGTCACTTGGCCGGACCCAGGAAATATTTCTAAACACATCTTGAGCTTTAAACCTAAGATATACATTAAGGATATCATATTTTAATTATTTTGGAAGAAATTAATAAATAACAGACTGAAAATAGTTTTCAGGAGGTTTTTTTGACATTTTAATTTTCTCAAAGGGCACTACACAAAACATTTTTTAAAAAAGTAACCACCATGTAAGAAATGACTGTGTTGGTTTACAAAAAACCAATTTAAAATGCCGAGTCAACTGTGAATACAGGAAAACATACAGTCAAAATCGAACTACATAATGTTACTTACTATGGCCTTTATATAATTATATCAGCAGATATTTAGTCATTCTACCAAGTGCCTAAACTGTATCCAAAAGGCTAAAACTACTAAATTATGATGGTAAAGAACATACTAGTTACAACAGCTCAATTTTCATTTACTTAAATAGACTTATTATCAGACTACGTTAGTTTTATCAAGATTACTGATAAAATTCAAGTATTAGAATCAAAATCCTAAAATTAGACCATTTATTACTTTATTCTTTATTAAACTTTCCTTCCCTTAACAGTTGGTCTCAACTGCCTGTGATCTCTCTTCCTACAGTATTATCTCTCACCTGCTCCCCACCCTCCCCACAGAAGTAGAGGCACTTAAAACCTGAGGCAGAACCCTAACCCTAGTCTCCCACCCTTCTCCTCAATGGAGCTATAACTCAGGGTAAGCAGAGTGAAACTACACCTGAAGAAGGCGGAGGGGCAATGAACAGAGGAAATGCCTATGATCATGCTTGCTTCTCCCACCCCACTGACAACATGCTGGGGTGATACAGACTTTCAAGATGCTCTCTATGATCAACACTGATCACACACAGGGTGTTAAGAGCTTGTCCCACTCCTAACAAGAGCCATGTCACCCAGCAGAACTTTTAGGCTTATGTAACTAAGTCCATGGAGACTGATATAACATAAGACAGCCAATTTAAATACTGAAGGTCTCAAATCAGACATCCTCAGAGACACCTAGTAAAAGAAATTAAAGCCCAATACCCTATAGTACTGTTAGACCAGAAATTCTTTTAATCTGAAGCCCAAACCACTACATCAGTTATATACTCCTAATTATCCCTGCTCATCTATTTATCTATCTACAGATATATGGCCAGAAACATTATCTGAAAGCATATTTTTAAAAGATCTTCTTTAAGGAGTATCTCTCAGGGATTAATTTCTAACAGCTTCAAATTTCACCGCTTATCTTTAACACAAAGGAACTAACTGTATCTACATTTTCTACTATGTTTACAAAAAATAGATCCTAATTTCAAAATCCAAATTTCGAAATCAAAAGGAGCTTCACTTTACCAAAAGACGGTTTCCTTACATACTGAGCTTTCCATGTACTGTACTCTGAAAATATACTCTGATTTTTATGAGTTTACATTCTATACAATGGATCAGACACACATTCATTGCAAGTAAAATACTCACCTACTTTGAGGAGTCTTAGTTTAGTTCTTGCTCTGTCTTACAGCCCAGGCCATTCAAGTTATGTCTAAAACAAAACTTTGTATCTAAGTTTTCTAAACCATGTTCTATTTCTACCAACTGACAATGAATTTACACTGACAGTTGTAACCAGATTTTGGGGAATTTTACAAAAATGAAGATACAACAAAATCATCACTACATTAATTTCTATTCCAAACCTTTTCTCTAGCTTGTAGTAATAGCACTTTCTTTATATGAAACAATTCTGCACATCAAATGTGTTGACAGTTCCAGTCACCCTCTATATTAGAAAAACAGTATCTAACACTGGTATAGCCATTGCCTATCCATTCAAACATCTAAATTCTTCCATATTCAAAAGTGATTCAAGGCAACAAAGGATGTGATTACACGCTAAGGAAAAACTGAGCTGTGTTTGCCTGTTATTCCACCATTAAGCAAAAAATCATCCTTATGTATCAAAATTAAAATTCCCTTCAACCCACCTTCACTACCTAAACTTTCCAACCATTCACCAAGACAGCATGAGCTCAGAGAAGGAATTAAACAGGTATGAAAATATGTACATGACTTCTTGCCCTTTCTCCTACAAGGTCCAGATTGTTTTTTTACTATGGATACTGAGAGTTAAGCTATTACTTTTTTAGCTTCTGAAGATCGAGAATGTATTTTCTAATAACATAGTGCCTACAGCAGCGGGAGGTAGTCCGAAACGTGTGTTTTGGTTAGACAGCCAAGTAAAAATATTTTAGAAGAATTCTGTAGTGCTGCAAACCAAACTTGTAAATAACACCAAGGTTAAAAAAAAAGGCCTAATCTGTATCAGAAACTGGAGTCATGCACGTTTTCTAGGAAGGATAAATTGAGGGAAGACATAAAACACAAGGGAAATGAAAAAAAATGAGAGATAAAATTGCAATCAAGCTTTATTTTAGTTGAATAAGCACTCTAATATTGACAATGAATGTAAAGCGAAACAAAGTTTCAACCCATATGAAGTATGCACCCTCAGAGTATCTGACAAATGTGCTAACACATAGTTTGGGAGCTTAAAAAGAAAGGTCAAACTGACTGAGACTCAGTCACTCCCAGTGGAAGGCCCCAGAGAGCTGGCAGAATTGGAACAATGAAGACCATACTCCTCCACTCACAGCAGAACCAGGAAAAAGAAGCTAACCACAGGAAGCAGGTTCCTATGCTAAAAAGACTTAACACAAAATGAAATACAAAAACAAACTCGACCTGTAATAATAGGACGATGTTTTCAAACTGTGCTTGCTCCCTGGCACTCCTCAGACTTGATGAGGCTATGGGTGGGACATAGCATATTCTCATGAACTATTCTACACTTCATATTTCAATATAAAATTGTCTGAAGAGAAAGAATATGGCAAAAATTTGAACACTACTGATTTATACTATATGCAAGTTTAGTATTTGCAAGGCAGATGTTTCAGTAAAATAATCTCATACCTCACACTAATGCACTCAGGCTTCTCATTAAAGGACTTTCCTGCCCCTCAGCACCCTGGTCCTGTAATCATGAGTGCATTAACTCAGGTTTCATGGCGCACACACAATCACCAGAGAATTCTAACCAAAGCCAAGTAATCACCCCCACACACTGAGAAGCGGTAGTTGCTTTTTAAAATGCTCAAACTAAAAACAAGAAAGGTAATTATACAAGAGAATATCATGTGTCATCCATTAAATAGCTAATATAATGTTTAAAATTTTAAGTATAATAAAATCTCATAAAAACACTGCTGAGAAGAAGAGATTAAAAAGACTTGGGATTAGGGTGTGCAAGAAAACAGAACTGTGATTTAACCAAAAGGTCCCATGCTATGACACAGTAGCCACCGGGAATTTATTTTATGTATTAAGGTATATGTGCAGACTGGCGCATTTCCACACAGGCCAGTTCATTTACAACAAGCTTAATTAAATGACAACGAGCAAGACCTAAGTAGGAGTCAGAAAATATGGACCCTGAGTCCTGCTGTTCTTGGGCAAATCAGGTAACCTTATTAGCCCTGCTTTCTCACATGTAAAATGAAGGAAACAGGCCACATAATCATCATATCTTAAGTCACTTCAGTTATTTAAGAACAGGTGATTAAGCCTGATTTCCAACTAAAATGAAATCTGTTAAGGTAAATTTTAAAACCTGTAACTGCTGCAGTTGTTTTCTCTATTGCATTATTTCTCTAGTTGCACTCAGGGGAAGAAGGAAGAATAGGTGTAAAGAAAACAGCTGTAAGAAATCCACATTTTCTAAGCAAATCAAGTCCTACCCAGCAAGAGTCCTCTTTACCCCCATTTTCCTACTGTCCATGGATCACCCTATTCCCTTCAAAGGCAGACTAACACCCGTAGATCCAAATTCTAGCCCTAGCACAAGGACAGGACTGGAACGTCTGTCTATATGTGACAACACACAGCTTACTCTAGAATGGATCATTCTTATACTGAAAACGTCCTAGTTTCTTTTAAAGGAAACACACAGCTAAAGGCTGTGCTCACTGGTCCTATAGAATGAATGGACAGTGGCTAGGTCATGAGACAAAGCACAAGGAATCAGTGAGATGCTCTAGGGATAGGCCTTCAACTTAATCCCCCAAGGTGTAAAGAACCTTAATCTATAAAATCCATTTGGCTTTCTGGAAGTCAAATGAACTTCGTTTAAAATGTACTTTTGGAATTTATTTTTTAATACTTGCTAATGTTTATAGAATAAAAATAACAGCAATTACTTCTTATATATACACCTCTGCAACGTACCAGGCGTTGTGCTACTTTGCACAAATTATTTTCAGTTCTCACATAGCCATAGCAGGTAGATATTAGCCTTACTTTACAAATGAAGAGACGAAGTTCAGGATGACTGCAGAACTCTTCCCAAAGTTATTCAATTTCTGGGTTCTGATGCAAACCCACGTGTCCCCAGAACCCAAGCACAGCCCACCCACTGCTCTGCTGCCTCCCACTGAGTCTGGGCTGCTATACCTGCTATGCAAAGGAACTGAGCAGTACTAAATCCGCTGAATAAATTAACAGAAAGTGTCAGAGTTAGCGGAACTTAGGATTTTAAAAACACTTGAAATTGACTAAAAAAAAAAATTTTGAAGTTTGTTTCATTAGCACTCCATTATACAATCTGACCATCCTTTCATACAATGATTACAATCTATTCATACATAAAATTATGATTTTAATATTTTCACTTCCAACATTTATAAATCTAGCAATCATTCATACATGTAACATACCATTTCAAAATATAAGTCACTTAAGTTAAGGCTCATATCCAATGTTCCAGATGACATATAAATTTAGGGGATTACTATGAATGGCCACCACTGATTTACAACATATCAATTCCAAATCAACAGCAGAAAAACCATAATATAATAACTAAAAAACATATATTAATAATACTGTAAATTGTTCTTCCTCTTTGCCCCCACTCTCAGTACTCCAGGCCACATTACCGTGATCTTCTTTTTTCCCCCTTAGCATGTATTAACTCTTAACATGTGATGTAGTTTACTCATATATTAAGCATATTGTTCAGCATCTGTTTCCCCCCAGTAGAACGTAAGCTCCAAGAGATGGGGGAGAGATCTGCTTTGTTCGCTGGTACTTCCCAAGTACCTAGCCCATAATAGGTGCACAAATATTTGCCGAATGGATAACTTGCTTAATCAGCTCCCCTCCATCAGTGCTTCCCGCTGCTTACTTGAGTCATCACCCTTAACTCCTGGTAGCAGAGGTCCCAAGAACACTAACATACGACAGTAAAACTTTAGACTGCAAGTAACGTGGTTTGCAAGTGTTCTGCAAGACGAGCAAACATTTCTAATACATTTTAACGTGGTAAAGTAAACAAGCGATGACTTGCAATATGAGTAGTTTGTTTCCGGAACAAATTATGCTCACAAACTCTATACTTTCAATAGGACATCAAATCCTAGGCAACCTGAATTACTAGTGTGAGGTAAAACAGTATGTTAGTGTTGTTTAAAAAATTAATTACTTTTCACTCTTAAGGTAAGAGGCAACATAAATATCTGTAATAGAAATAAAATGTATTCCAATTTTTAGAACTTTTTAATTAAAAATTAAACTTACCTTTCCACAATCCATTCTGGCCGAATTACTTTTTCCCCCTTTAACTCTTTAATTTTGGCAGTAGGAAGATTTGTGGCAATAATGTGTGTTGTTTTGGATCTGGAATAATACACATGGTATTGGCCTCCATGCAACATCATTAGCTTTCTCAATTCCTCAGCAGAAGGATCTGTAAAATCAGTATTAAAATATATTAAGAACTTTATATATAAGAAGGTAGAGCCCTAGCTAAATAATCCCTTAAACAGGTCATTCAAAGAACATTATCACTGGTTCACTTTCTCCTGGGCTGTGCTGCCAGAAAACGAAGCTGGGAGGTAAATCACAAGATGACAAAGTTTTTTGACTTAGCATGTCCTCCTCCCTTGGCTGCTTGACAGCCACCAACACAAAAACTGCTAAGAGATGCTTAGAAGAGCAAATAGGGACCTTAAGTAATGAATCAAATACTCATAATGGTGCAAATATTTTTAAATTCTGACTACATTTAGCAACATGATATTGGTA
This sequence comes from Hipposideros armiger, assembly GCF_001890085.2. NCBI lineage: Eukaryota > Metazoa > Chordata > Mammalia > Chiroptera > Hipposideridae > Hipposideros > Hipposideros armiger. The sequence goes on along the minus strand of NW_017731900.1, from coordinate 217,408 downwards.
CCTTATGTTTTTAAAACTTCACAACTATAAAGTCATTTATGGATCAGTTTACAGAGACTTCAATCCTGCAGCTCCTTTAGAATATAGCAGGTCCTCAAATAAGGCCATTTCTTTATTAAGTTGATGAGATGCCATAGGAACTTAACTCTTGCTTGTATCAATTAGCCTGTGGTAAAATTGGTTTTGTTATATGTCATTTTGCTGAAAGTCACAGAACCTATTGATGACATTAAGTGAGGACTTATTGTAATATAATAGTTGTCAGATAAACTGCTCATACTATGAGCAGACTCACTGTAAGGTTTTATTAATAGACTTCACTCCTATAAAACAGATTTGAATTTTAAGAAAATATAAGTAAAGTTAAAATAATCTTATTCAGTTTCCTACTTTTGCAAAACCAAAAAACAAAGTTCACCAATACAGAAAAAAACACTGCAATAATTCAAAAAACACTGTCTTCTTAATTTTGTTTCAAAATATTTTATTCTTAAAACTACAGAAAAATAGCTTAAAACAAGAATCGATGTACTTTATGCTTTCCCATAAAAAGAAATTTTTGACTCACTAGTTATGACTGGCATTTACTATTATCACATTAAGCTAATATTTTCAATAGTTTCTACTTCTTTCACCTATTATCCTAATGAAAGCTCTAAATCACACCAACCCTAGCCACAGCTGTACCCCTGGTGGAGGTGGGGTGTCATAAGAGGCTTATATACCCACTTTGTTATTCAATCAACAGATTTCCCTCAAGCCCCAGCAACACAGGTCCAAGTATTTAAATGACCATTTTTATTAAATTAACTACCTAATTAGGTGAGTTTTAGTCTTTAGAAGAAGAAAAAAATTAACAAAGCACATATAGATATGCCAGGTTTAATTAATTCTTGGTAAATTCTTATACTATAGAATTCATTTGCTGTTACTGTTCACACATACTGGCACTGCCTGATAGAAACATAATATGACCCACAAATGCAAGCCACATATGTAATTTAAAACTTTCTAGTAACCTCATTAAAAACAGCAAAAATGTTTAAGAGCTCGCTCAAGAGTGCAAGCTCTGAGCAACAGGGTCTCCAGTTTGATTCCTGGCCTGAGCTGAGCTGCTGCTGAGTTGCCAACAGGTGGCAGGATGGCTTAGCTTAAAAAAAAAAAAAAAAGAAAGAAAAACCAGCAAAAAGTGAAACTCGTTTTAATAATATTTTTATTTAACCAAGAGATCCAAAATATTATTTCAACACGTAATCAATATAAAAATTGGGATATTTTACATTCTTTCTTTTCAAACTAACTCTCCAAAAATGTAAGTATATTTTACAGCTACATCTCAATTTAGACTAGCCACATTTCAAGTGCACACATATGTCTATAGGCTGCCAAACTGGACAGAGCACTAGAAAGAGAAATGAAAACAACTTTTAAATAAAATTAATTCAAATTCTTAATGGAAGATTTTCAGGGCTTAGGGATCACAAAATCTAAACCAGAGCATCACAGTGACTTAATGTAAAATGGTGGTAATTAAACAGCTAGCAAATCAGGAAACTATAGTTTACTTCTTTCTTTCCCTAAGACTGAAGAACTTGGCTGACCTTAAAAAATAACAATAAAAAGTACCAAATTAAAGGCTAGGTAGAAGGCAATAATATTGAAAGACACCAAATCCAATAAAGAGTACAAAAATGTAAAAATTATTTTACAAATTAATCTACAATTTTCCTAAACCAACTGCAATTGCATTAAATGAATCAGAAAGTAGCGGGGTGCCAGGAACACATTCCCTTTGCATATACACACGCATGAAGCACTCTCCGTTCTACTAGGTGCTCTTTGAAATCTAATTACTATAGAAATTTGGAACTGAAAAACCTGGAGAGTTCATTGTCCTTTTACGGGATGAAATTAAGGGGGCTCCTTTAAGTTCAATTTTGAAAATTCTCACATTTCTTCAGTGTGAAGTGGACCATGAAAACCAATCTATTAAAAGGTAAGATCACATAAACTATGGTGTCAGAATGACTTGGATTTAATCTTGACTTTAACATTCTTTAGCTGTGTGTGACTTTGGACAAATACTGAACTCCTTTAAGCTTTCTCCTCTTCCTTTACAAAGAAACAAATAAGGCCATAATTAGATGAAACAAGTCACATAGGAAGGCACATAGGAAGCACTCAATATAAAAACTGTTATTATTATGAAGTATGATGACATGAGAACTCCTTTCAAGTAATGTATAATGCTTGAGAGTCCTACCTTATACCCTACCAAAAATGGTGGAAGATAATACATATGCTGACACACGGCTGGTGACCCTGTCAAACAAAAACAGAACTACCAATAGTGCACTATGGACAGAGGCCAGGAACCTCTCCATCAGCCAAAACAGCCTGGCATACGTTTAGAGAAATTCTATCCTCCAAATCTTTACAGTTGGTGTTACACTAGAGAATGTCAGAGCTAAAAGAACTTTTGGAGATCTAATAACCATTTCACTTCCCACATTAGTATAAATGAGACTGATCCAGTTAAACCGACTGGACCAATTCCAATAGTTACTAAATAAAATTCACATTCCTCAAACCTCATTACGCATCCTCACTGTATGTATTATTTTTAAATTCATTAGAGTATAAAAAAGGCAACTGAATCACCAACAAATATCATCACCACTGATTATTACTGAAATGTTGGTGAAGATCCATTAAGTAAAACAGTGCCTCTGAGGCTCAGCAGCTCCCAGAGACTTTACCAGAAAAAAACAACAAAAACATTGGTTCTCAAAAAAAGATTTTTAAATGGACATGTGCCAACAGAATTATTTCCTTGAAGTTCTATTACATTTTTAAGCAAGCAAATTATTATTCATTAATGCACTTAACACACTGTTTGCGGGAAACGAGTAAACTCGTCATAGCGCTTTTTATACCAAAGCGCGGGAGACGAGTTAACTCAGGTATAGAGAAAAATGCCCGCTTACAAAGTGTTAATAAAGTTTCTTATAAATAATATCAATTTTAGGCAGATTAGTTTACAGAAAAGCAAATCCAAGACTGGAGAGATTAAGGTAACTTTCCAAAGTTACACACTGCCAGTGGGGAAGCCACAACTCAAGTCTAGGTTTGTGTCTCCAAAAACTCTTATTTGATCAAGCTCAACACGATGCAACCCTAGACAGAGAAGTCTGCTTTCCAGCTGCAGGTTAACATTGAAAAGTCAATGACATTTCAGGCAACCGACTCGTCATAAGGAAACAGCTTCAGTTTCCTCATAGACAAAATGAGAGGCTAGATTATATATAAGATCCCTTACAAAGCTACTATACAATTCTATGCACTAAAACAATTACCTCCAGCAAAGAAAATCTGAAACTATTTCACAAGTTTATGAGGAAAAGCAAAGCAGGTCACATACACCCTAATTTTACAGATAAAAAAACTAAAGTAGAAAAATGTAAATGAGGAACAAATACAAATACAAAAACACACAAATTAGCAAGACACTGGAAAAGGTAGGTCAACAACTCACGTATCTTGATTATCTAATAAACTACAATGACTTATACACAAGACAGGTACAAAATTCAAGAAAATTTTTTTTTTTAAGATCTTATTGGGGAATTGGGGGAGCGAAACAGCATTGGGGAAGGGGAACAGGCAACTTGCTGTGCTTTTGTTCTTTAGTCTAGTTGTGGAGGATATCACTTCACTGGCCCATGTTGGTATTATCATTGCGCTCTTCCCAGGGCCCTGTTGCTCAGAGCTGGCGTCCCAAGCAACTGTTAACCAACGCGCCATTCGGCCGGCCCCAAAGTTCAAGAAGTTTAAAGTCACAGAACAGAAAGTTCTATTGTGGCCAATATAAAACATGATTTAAGGGAAAACACAGTGATAAGGAGATCGCAAGTCCTGAGTCTAGTCTGGCTCTGCCATAATTAGCCAGCTGACATTAAGAAATTTCTAGTATCTCTGTGTTTTAGCGTGACAGAGGTCAAATGGAGTGAGTGGTGCACATGACCTCTAAGGTTCGTTTTGACCTAAATTATTGTAAATCTATTTAGCTTCTAGACAAATTCTCTGTTTTACCACTGGCTCATAGTCCATTACAAGTAGGTTCTGTTATATCAAATACTATCACAGAAAACAAAATCCGTTTTACAAAACCAACTCTACAACCCATCAAAAAGTCAGCAAGGGTACTCTGATGACCTGGTTAAAATAAACCATCTTTTATGATGTGTGTATTATCAGAGCTCCTGCTCAACTGAGTTTATCCTCTATAATGGAAGTTCTATATCTGATAGTATTAGATACTAACAATATTTATGAGTAGAAGGCAAAGATTTAAGAGGTCTTCACGTCTATTATTCCCTCGACAAGCAAACGGTCAACATCATTATTTGCATATACGCATGCATTATATATTTGTGTATCTGTATGTATCATCGCACATCCCAAAAGGCCTACATCAACTTCCAGACAGTCTATTAAAAGATCAGCACAGAAGATACAGGACATTCAAAGAGAAAGTGTAACTATTCTTTACACTTGTGGCTCCACGACTGAGGCTAGGCAGCGGTGGTCTGAAACACGAGCAAGATGCTTAGAAAATCTCATATGACAAAGCAATTTGGCAGTCATTTTTACTAGCAATATTTCTAAATATTTGATATAGAAATTTAAGATTAGTTACCAGGTTCCCTAACCCATTATATTTAACAAAATATGTTTTTTAAAGAGATCCACAATACACAATACTTGGCATATCCTGTTATATAGCGCTTTCAATACATGTTCACTAAACAACATAATAAAGGTAAACTACACATGATAATAATAAAACTTGAAAATATTAGTCTTTTATTTCCTGTAGGCACTAAACACTCATGTGTGTCCACTCATGTCAATCTTATTAAAAAATCCACCTCTTTGTAGAGAAAAATAACAAACTGTAAATTTTATAACCATGGCAAGTAAAAAGAACTGAGGAAAGAAAATTAACATTCACTTCGTGCCTATTCCAGTCAGGTACTTTACATACTTGATCTCACTTAATCCTCACCAGCAGTGATTCCATTACGGGAATTCAACAATACAGTCTCAGAACCATGAGTTCTCTGAGATTATTAATACCATTTCAAAATTATGCTTATAAAACATACAAGCAAAACCAAGCATTTTGGGGGATCATTTGGATAACCATTTCATAACTAAGCATGATTTCAGTGCCCAGGTTTTGTTATGAAGGTGCTGGTGCTCTTGCATGCACTGTTTTAAGAGTCATGGACTACTGTGGCCTACACACACAATGGTATATTATTCAGCCTTAAAAAGGAAACAACTCTAATACATGCTACAACCTGGCTAAACCTTGAACACATTATGCTAAGTAGAATACGCTAGTGACAGACAGATGAACACTGTACGATTCTGTTTCTTTGAGGCATCTGGAGTAGTCGAATTCATAGAAACAGAAAGTAGAATGGTGGGTGCCAGGGGGTGGGGGATGGAGAACTAGGGAACTACTTAATGGGTATAGAGTTTCAGTTTTGTAAGATGGGAAGGTTCTGGGGACCAGCTGCAAAACAAGGTGAATATACTTAACACTACTAAACTATATACTTAAAAACAGTTAAAGTGGTAAATTTTATGTTATGTGTAATTTATCATAATTAAGTATTTTTTAAAAAAACCACATTTGGACAGCCATTCTAAATACAAAAGAATATGCAATGTACTAGTTAGTACCACATCTGCATTGTCAGCAGCAATTTTGTTTCAGCAAAACAGTATCACATGTTAATATTAACTTGAATTTTATTGTTAGCCATATTTAATTTTCAATTCTGCAAACCCCATAATTGTGAGAACTTCATAAAACATTATTATTACTACTACCACCATTTTAGAGGTGCTTGTGGAAATAAAATAGGTTAAAATCTCAGCTGTAAGAAGAGATGGGGTTAGCTAATAAATCAAAAAGACCTGGAATTAAATGATTGGGTTGTTGGAAAAGTCATGACATATTTTTCTGTTTTTCGTTGCAAAATGCGTCATGACTTTTCTGACAACCCAATAAAACCCAGCCTTGATTTCTGATCCCATGCTTATTCTCCAACTTACTTCTCAATAAAAAAAAAAAAAATCTATATTCTGCACCTCAGAAAAAAAGTTTTTAGACAAAAGATAAATAAAAATAAAGGGAGCCAGATGCAAAATAAATATTTCTATATTAATCCTAGAATCAGCACATAATCAACTTTTCTAGGTTTTTAAAAACTTTTATACTTTAACTGGAGAACTGGAATTTGCTACATGAAAATTTACTAGAATTTCAACAGAAGTGAAATGATGAGGGTTTCTCATTACATCCTTTGAAGGCAAAATTCTTAGCTCCTTTAGCATTTTGGCATGGTTTTGTAAAGCTGAACAATTTCAAATAAAAGAGGACTGTAATATTGCAACATTTTCAAGTCTGAACAAATCTAAAAGCAGATTCTATAACTCTTACATCTTGAGCAGATATATACTCCCCTTTCTTTGCTATGTACACTTATAACGTGTATCCTTTCTTAACAAAACACAAGATCCAGCAAAGAACAACTGATCAACAAGAAAATACTTTTCATCTAAAACTATATTCCTCATTAACAGGACAGGACAATTTAAGAAACTTACAAATATCTTAGAAAGCTTTGCAAATCTAACAATACACCTCCTAAGGACAGCGGTAGTAACTCTGCCAATAAAACACCAAAGTGGGGTTGGCCTAGTGGCTCAGTTGGTTGGCAGTTAGCTTAAGAGCCAGAGCTCTGAGTAACAGGGCCGCTGGCTGGATTCCCACACGGGCCAGTGACGCTGCGCCTAAGCTGAGCTGCCGCTGAGCTGCCAACAGAGGGCAGGATGGCTCAGCTGGTGAGAGCATGTGCTCCTAACAAGATTGCCTGTTTGATGGTGGGATATGCCCTCCCGCAACTAAGACTGAACTGGGCACCTTGAGCTGAGATGCCGCCTGGATGACTCAGGGGATAGAGTACGCACTCTTAACAACAAGGCTGCTGGTTCGGCTCCTGCATGGGATGGTGGCTATGCCCACCCGCAACTAAGACTATAACATAGCACCTTGAGCTTAGAGGCCACCAGCTGCTGATGGACAGCCAGATGGTGACTGGCGGCCTCCACAACTAAGACTGAAGAACAACAACTTGGCTGGTTCCCTCCCCCAATTCCCTAATTAAAAACAAAACAAAACAAACCAAAGGGGTGCTGACTGATTCAAGAGGCACTGTCTCCTCTACCTAAAGGGAGGTGGGTGTGCGCTGCTGCCTGTGCACTCGGCTGCCTGTACAGTATTTTAATACAGGATCTGATGATGAAGAACACAGGTGGTTACATTTCTTGGGCAACAGAATGTGGAAAGTTATAAACTTATGCAAGAGACAAAGTAATCTTGGTAAAAAAATACCTCAATGAGAAAAATCTTACTCAAAATTCACGTTGCCCATTTTATTTTAAAACAACTGTGCCATTTTAGGATGTAGGAGAACTGGTACAATGGCAACATAGGAAAAAGAAGTCTCAAATGCCTAAGCTAAACAAATGTCTTATCCTTTGTTTAAAATTTAGCCCTACACCTCCTCTTCTCCCTCAAAACAGCTATGTTGGACTATGTCCAGTGTGGAGGGCAGAACAAGGTGGGGGCAGTTCTGCTCCACTTCACGTAGGTCAGACTACGCACCTCAAGAATTTATTCCATTTATAATTAATGTATGCAAGGCCTTGACCAACACCATTAGAGAAGTACATTAAAAATCAACCAGGAAAAATCCTCTACAGACCTCAAGCCTTGTCATACTGGCTAATAAGCGTTAACTGATGTTCAGTGATGTACAAAACACCAAAGGAAACAAATTAAGGAACTATTTGCCTTAATGAAGAAGACATTTAAACCAGGATTTTAAATTTTTTAAAATAGCAGAATTCTTATTTCAAGTGAACCCTTCAAATATTAAGCAAAAAAGTAGTATTTATGACAATTTTATCATGAAAGTTCAATTTGTAACATGTGCTTATTACCATTTTGCACTTCCGCATAGTACTGAGAAAATCCTGATTCACACACATTAGAACTATTAACATTTGCAACTATTTCAAAGAAGTTATATTCCAAGGTCTGCATAAAAACTACTTAACCTGACAGCAAAAGGTAAATAACATATTTGAGTATTTGTTCACCTGTTTTTAGTATACTTAAAAATACTGTAATTTTAAGACTGAAACTTTTAAGGCATTTTAGAATTCAAGTTGATAGATAACCAATTCAAAACAACCAGCAGCTTTAATCCGGCACCCAATCCAATAGCACTCATTACTTATGATATTTGGAGAGCTAGGAACCTCATTTACTCATGAGTGTATCCTTAGTACCCATATTTTCAAGCATCCCACTTAGAATTTAGCAAGGATTCCAAAAATGATTTTTAACAGAAAATGAATAATATGATACTTCAGAAAAAAGGTTTATGGGAACAAAGAGCTGACAAACATTTGATTGGGCTGAACCTAAAACTAAGCAAGATTTTTACATTAAGTAAGGAAAGATGAACAAAGCTTTAGGGGACTAGGGAAAGATGTGGCCACAGGATCCAAAGCACACTTTCGAAAAACTGGGAATCATCTATTGGGTTGTTGGAAAAGTCATGACATATTTTTTCTCTGTTTTTCGTTGCAAAAATGCATCACATTTTGGAAAACCCAATAGTTTTGGAGGGTTGTGGAGTGAATCAGCATAAAGATCACACTGAGACGACATGACAGGGTTTGGATCTATGCTGGGGAGTCAAGAGAAAGAACCAGGATGGAAGTTACACAGATGCATGCTAGCTCGCTAAGACGATGACACCTGTTTGAACTGGCTTGCCTCCCAAGATGTATAGCACCACTGGAGTCATCATTTCAAGAGGCTGAGTGTGGACTATCTACTTATCAACAATACTGAAGAAGGATTCTCACAGAGACAATGATTAACTTAAAGACTTAAAGTCCCCTCCAATCCCAAGATTCTGAGTCTGTGATCTAAAACAAGGTTCAGCCGAACCAGGTCCACCTGTCCTTGTAAATGAGATTTCACTGGAACACCGCCACTCTCATCACCCACATGTCTCAGAATGCTTTGGGGTGACAAGAGCAGAGCTGAGTAGCTGCGACAGAGTGCATGGCCCACAAAACTCTGGACTTTTACAGGAAGTATGCCAACCCCGACCTAAAATACCAGCCAAAGATGACCACTTTAGTAGGAGACCCGAAACGAAATATAATATTTATTTTTAAATATTTCTCTTATCTACCATTTCAGATATTGCTCAGAGAATAGGGCAGGTTATGCTGCAGTAACATATGACCCCAAAATCTCAGTGACTGACCACAACGGTCTATTTTTCACTCATGTAACACATCTAACCTATGCTCCAAAATGTCCATGGAGCTGTGGCTCCATGTCATCTTTACTCTGGGGTCCAGGCTGATGGACCAACCTCTATCTGAAGCACAAACTGGCTTTTAAAGCTTGATCTCCAAAGTGATACACTATACCATTTCTGCTCTTTTTTTTTTTTTTTTTTAGATTTTTTTATTGGGGAATTGGGGGGATGGGAACAGCGCTGGGGAATTGGGGAAGGGGAACAGACAAGTTGCTGTTGTTTTGCTCTTCAGACATTACTTCACTGGCCCAAGTTGGCACCATCATTGCGCTCTTCCTGGGCGAGGCACATCAGTTGCCGGCTTCTGGATGGCCGCTCACTGCGGCTGCTGGCCGCTCACGCTGGCTGCTGGCCACACACGGTAGCCCATGCAACCCACTGCAGCAGAGGCTGCAGCCTATGCCGTCGTCGGCGACTCACGGCAGCCCAGCTCCAGGTTGAGCTGTTGTTCAGCATCTTAGCTGTAGAGGGCAGTGTCACTGGCCCTCATATGTGGGATCCAAACCGGGGCCCTCTGGCGTCCCAAGCCAGTTAGTTCTTAACCATCGCGCCACTCGGCTGGCCCTCTGCTCACATTTTTTAAAAGGCCAACCCTGACTTTAGCAAGTAGGGAAATATAATCCTCTCCTAGTAAGGCAAGCAGATTTTGGTGGGGGGGAAAAAAAAATACAGTCCACCACACAGTGTATTCGGAAAAATCTACATCAGTAATTTGTTTTCTTATTTCTGCAACCTATCTTATCAGTAGCATATTTCTACACCAATGTCAAATCTAAAAGCAAAAAAGTCTCTAATGTCATTTCATGTTTTCTAAGACAAACAATATTAATGCTCAGAATTATTTAAAGGTTATTCTCTACTCTAATAAAAGATGCCTAAAAAAATTTTTGGAAAATAGTAGAAAATACATCACTCAGTTCTATGCCCAAAGAAAGGGAATACTGCGATATATCTGCTTCTAGCATTTCTTTCTGTGCTTTTCTTTTTTAAGCTGGATAATCCCCTACTTTTCATTTTACACATTCTTTTCTCATTTCCCAATATGTTTTATTATTACAAATGATACATAGTTTGTTTCTGTTTTAAGTCACCTTGCAAATGGTGTAATTTATAACTAAATTTCCATTCTTATACAATGTTTGCTTTTAAACAAAACAGTATGATGAGATTATCTCTTCTATAAACTGTATACTAGGGGACCAATTAAGCTTATTGCCTTAGAATGGACTCCTAGAATAATTATTGAAAGTGGCAGCTTATCAAAGGCTCTTCATATATTTCATATACTGCCACTTTCTAAAGCAAGTCTATCGTTATACTACTCTCACTCCAACAAAGAATGGAGCAGTTATTTCATCATCCATGCCTGTACTGGGTATAATCATGTAATAATTTTTAAAAATAAACTTGACAAGAAACCCATCTTGGTTCGTTATGCATTTCTCAATTAATGAAGTGGAACCTATTTCCATGTTTGCTTCCCAAGTCTATTTCCTGAAACAGATTGTTTCTGAAATCTGCTTTCTAATCAGTTGCGATCTTAGTGTTTTATTTCATATTATTTTGATATATAAGCTTTTTTCCAGTCATCCAATTTGTTGTAACAAATTACATTGAATAATCCTCCCATTTTACTCTCTGATAGGTGGGAAACTCCATTATCACTTAAAATATTTAATGTGGGGCTGAAGTGCTAGGCTGTTCTAAGTGTTTTAGAAATATTAACTCATTCATTTATAATACATGTATACACAGATGATATAATTTACATATATTTATATACATAACCTAAGCTACTCTAAACCACATATCTGCCTATTGTTACACCAGTTATACAAAGTTTTAAGAGCTTATAGCCTTCTATAATAGGCTTTGAGATGTCAGAGCTAGTTCTTCTGTCCTTGTTCTTTCTCATCACTGTTTCAGCTAGTCCCACCTGCTTTTAAAGGTAGACTACTGGGGAAAAAAATAAAATGGAAACCAGACAATTTTCTGTAGCAGGTTGACTAGAGGCAAATGGCACTAACAAGGATAAAAGTGCTGGGTTTGAAGAACCATCACTATTGCAATAAAAGGATTTCTAACATTGTTAAAAACTCGAACTACTTAGTAGACTTTCTTACATAAAATAATAATGGGTATTCCATACACAGCGAAGGCACTCTAGGATACTAAGTACCTTCTGAATCAAGTTTAAAATTTTATTCTACAATACTCCTACTGTGAATTACACAGAACACTCTTTGAGAACATTCTATATGTAACGGCATTTCAGGATTAACGAAAACAAACCATAGTAAGTCACAGATAATTAAGCACAGTACAAGTTAAAAGGCATATGTCAAGCAAATGTCCTTACATAACACCAAAAGAGCCACATGAAGACCACTTCCACGTCTCTAGGCACAGCTTATAAAAAGAGTTTTGCTCATCTGGTTAAAACAAGTTCTATAAATAATTTTTTTTTTTAAGATTTTTATTGGGGAATTGGGGGATGGGAACAGCACTGGGGAATTGAGGGAAGGGGTACATACAAGTTGCTGTCTTTTTGTTATTCAGTCTAGTTGTGGAGGACATTGCTTCACTGGCCCAAGTTGGCACCATCATTGCGTTCTTCCCAGGCAAGGCAAATCAGTCACCAGCTTTTGGACGGCTGCTCATGTTGGCTGCTTGCTACACACGGTAGCCCATGGCAACCCACTGCAGCAGGTGCTGCAGCCTACACCGTCACCAGCGATTCATGGCAGCCCAGCTCCAGGTTGAGCTGCTGTTCAGCATCTTAGCTGTAGAGGGCAGTGTCACTGGCCCTCATATGTGCGATCCGAACCGGGGCCCTCTGGCATCCCAAGCTAGCTCTTAACCAACACGCCACTCAGCCGGCCCCCTATAAATAATTTTTAAACCTTGTACAAAAGCTTTCCTTGGTAGAACTCTATTGAAAAAACATTCATTTCATTCTGCATGGCCAAAGAACTTGATTAAATGTTGGTTGTGTTACATACATGGTAGAAAGAAGTAAGCCAAATGGCTGCTTATACCTTCTTTGGTCCTATAGTAGGTAAATAGCCTTCATTATTCATTTGGGTCTCACAATCCTATGAATTAGAAAAGATAATTTAGCATAGTTACTGATAAGAAAATAGAGGAAAATTAGGTGACTTGCCCATAATCACAAAGCTATTGTGCAGACCCTTCTGTCTTCGACTCCCATCTACTAACTCTTCCTCCAAAAGCCATACTTCCTCTCTGGACTCCTTTCCTCCCTAACTGCCTCGCTTAGCACATTCAACTAAAAGCCACAACGAAACAAAAATGGAAGAAGTTTCAAAAGCCTACAGAACACATTTTTGAGTACTTAACAGGTGCATCTATCAGACACTGGCAAAATTACAGTGGCTGGTATATATTAATACAGTCAGTATTTCCCATGTTGGAGTTTAAATTCCCACATCCTTGATTTACAAGATCAAAGTCTCACAGGAAATGGAAGGAGACATATATATCCAAAGAAAACAACTCTCAGAAGGCATACATTTTCTAGAAAAAACTAGATTTATCAGCATTAAATGGACTCTTTTCCTAAATCACATGCATATGCACAGAAAACATCAACATGAGGTTAAGTTTTCAAACACATCCCTGTCACTTGGAATGTAAGTCTGTTACACTTGCCTAGTCCCTTGTCTGTTATGCAAATCATACCCAAACATCTGCCTGCCCACCTGCTTCTTCACCAAGTCGGCAGTGACAAAGTCACTGGGCCTGGTCTTCTATCCACATGTTGAAAAAGTAGAAAACAACCAGAATACCTCTTTCCATATCGCCTGTTCTGACCTCAATCCACAGAAGAGTGCAATAACAGTTCACTAGACTGAAACTCTGGCTCACCTTGGGAGTTTCCATCCACATAAACATGCCCAAGGCCTATCTCCCATAGATTACAATTCAGTAAGCTTAAAATTCTTAATTAAAAACTATAAATTCAAGAAGACTGAGTTGAATTATTGGATTGTCGGAAAAGTCATGACGCATTTTTGAAATGAAAAACAGAAAAATACATCATGACTTTTCCGACAACCCAATAGCTGATGAGTGATGATGTTAATAATTTTATTTAAAATATTTTAACACTCCAATGTACGAGTGTCTACTCATTCTAATGAATGAAAACCCTGTTATCCATTCACTCATTTGAATAACATTTAATGAGCATCCTACAACGTAAGTGCCAGGCAGGGTTCTAGGCCCGTGGGATACAGCAATGACAAGGCTCATATCTGTGCTCCATGAAACTTCTACTTCCCTGGGCAGACAGAACATAAGTCAGATAAATAATACCATTTCCGGTACAAATAAATTCTATGAAGAGTAAGCTGGGTAGGGGTTAGAAAACAACTGCAGGGCAAGGTATGCCTATTTTAGATAAGAGGGTCAGGGAGAGTCTTTTGGAGGAGGCAACATATGAGCAGAGATCTGGATGACGAAGACCTAAAGAAGGCAGAAGGAACAGAAAATTGAAGGTCCTACGGCCAATAGCTCTGACCCATGTTTGGCTAGGGGCTACTAAATAAAATGGGCTTTCTGATTCCAAAAAACTTGACAATACAAGAAAAAACTCGGGAGTCAAAATAAAATGTTTCTAGCAATAATGCTATGAAAATTCTAAAACTATGGAATGGCTTAGAGAGGGAAGGAGGCAAAATCTAATATAATCTGGGTCTTAATGGATGAATATAATTCCAGTTCACAGAAATGATGGAAGGAGCTTTTCATTAGAGGCACAAACAGAATTGAAAAAGTACAAAGACAAGCCTAAAATATCAGATAAGGCTATTGATCAAATTAAAGAATGTAAATGTGAAAATGTAGATTAGAATTAGGATAAGAACGTCTTTACCCATTTTCAGCTAGAAAACACCTATTTATCCAAGACCCAGCTAAAAAAGTCAATTCCTCTATGAAGGATACACTATAACTCTTGAAGGCAATTACTGTTCTGTGTTGTCCTCCACTTTCCTCTGGTCATGTCTAACTCCCAGAGGTTACTTATTTGTCACAAAAATCAACATTCTCCATTAACTGCCATCTCTGTTCAAACACAATTCCTAACACACAAGCAGCATACAAAATATATTTATTCAATCAACTAGATAGAGTAAAATAGAATGGAAGGTCCATAGATAGGAAAACGCCACATAGTAAAGATGTTAATTCTCCCTAAATTGATCTACAGGTTAATGTAATTCCTATCAAAATCCCAGCAAGGTATTTATTTGTAGACACAGACAAGCTTATTCTAAAATTTATATGGAAAGGCACAGGTCCCAGAATAGCTAAAACAATCTTGACAAAGAAGAATAAAATGGAAATAATCACTCTCCCCAATATCAAGGCTTACTATGTAGACACAGTAGTCAAGATCATGTGGTGAAGAGACAGACATGCATTGATGGAATAGAACAGAAAACCCAGAAACAGACCCACCCAATCATGCCCAACTGATTTTTGACAAAAGTGCAAAAGTAATCAAATGGAGGAAGGACAGCTTTTTCAACAGATGGCACTACAGCAGCAACTGGATATCCATAGGCCACACACAAAAAAAATCGTAAATAGATCACGAACATAAATGTAAAACATGAAGCTATAAAATTTTTAGGAAAAGAAAATCTTTGGGACTTAATGCTAAGCAGACTTTTGACTTAAAAGCACAAGCTATAAAAGGAAAGACTGATAAACTGTACCTCATCAAAATTAATTATTTTTGCTCTGCAAAGACGGTGTGAAAAGGTTGAAAAACAAACTACAGACTGGGAGAAAACATATGCAAACTGCTCATTTGACAAAGGGAGTACTATCTAGAATACATAAAGAACTGTCAAAACTCAACAGTAAAAAAACCAAACAATCCAATTAGAAAATGGGCAAAAAACATGTACAGACATTTCACTGAAGAGGACACACAGAGGACAAATAAACACATGAAAGGATGTTCAACATCATTAGCCATGAGGCAAATGTAAGTCAAAGCTACAGTGAGATACCGCTACACATCTGTTAGATTACCTAAATTAATTAAAACACAAAACAAAAATGCAGGTGAGGATGTGTAGCGATTGTTATATAAAATAAAGCTACAGTATCACTACACACCTACTAAAATATTTAAAATAAAATACACTAAATACCAGCAAGGATGCAAAAGAACCTGGATCATGCAAAACTTGCTAGTGGGAATATAAAATAGTACAGCCACTTGAGAAAGTTTGGCAGTTTCTTAAAAAAGTTAAACATGTAACCACCATATGACCCAGCAGTTGCATTCTTTTTTTTTTTTTTAAGATTTTTATTGGGGAATTGGGGGGAGGGGAACAGACAAGTTGCTGTCCTTTTGTTCTTCAGTCTAGTTGTGGAGGACATCACTTCACTGGCCCAAGTTGGCACCATCATTACGCTCTTCCCGGGTGAGGCAGATCAGTCGTCGGCTTCTGGACGGCTGCTCAAGGCGGCTGCTGGCCGCTCACAGTGGTTGCTGGCTATACACGGTAGCCCATGGCAACCCACTGCCACAGGGGCTGCAGCCTATGCCGTCGCCGGCGACTCACAGCAGCCCAGCTCCAGGTTGAGCTGTTGTTCAGCATCTTAGCTGTAGAGGGCAGTGTCACTGGCCCTCATATGTGGGATCCGAACTGGGGCCCTCTGGCGTTGCAAGCCAGCTCTTAACCAACGCACCACTCGGCAGGCCCACAGTTGCACTCTTATGTACACAAATGTTCATAGCCAAAACCAGGAAATAACCCAGATGCTCTTCAGTGGGTGAATGATTAACAAACTGTGGAACATCCATACCATGGAATACAACTCAGCAATAAAAAGGAAAAAACTACTGATACATACAACAACTTAAATGACTCTCCAGATTATTCTGCTGAGTAAGAAAAGCCAATTTCAAAGGTCATCTTGAAATAAAAAAAGTACAGAAATGAAGCCCAGATTAGTAGTTGCCAGGGGTAAGGGGGCTGAGAACAGAAGGGAAGTAGGTGTGGCTATAAAAGGGCAGCATGAAGGCTCCTTGCGGTGTGAAATTCTGTATTTTGACTGTATCAATATCAATTTCCTGGTTGATATTATTCTATGGTTTATAAGATGTTACCATTGGGAGAAACTGGGGCAAAGGGTTCATGAGCTCTCTGTATTATTTCTTATAACTACATGGGATTCTACAATTATCTCAAAAAATGTTTTATTAAAAAAAAAAAAATGAATGGAAGACAAGTGAGTTAACCTGAACAGGGAAAAGATGCTTTTGGGAGGAAAAAAGAGAAGAGAGAATGAGTTGACAGAGACAGAGTATCCAAAAGGCAGGGGAATCTTATCTCTAAGCTCAAGCTCAATGCTAACTGGGTTAGAAGAGGTGAGGGTTATCAAAGAAGCTCTGATGGCAGAATTGGGAACTTTAAAATAGTAAGAAAACTTGGAATATTAGTCTGTGGGGAGCATGGTTAAGAATTAACAATAAAACAACTTTCACTACTTGTCTTACAGCATGTAAAGTACTTTTTCTTCACTTGCTAATTCATTACACAGAGGTTGTTGATTCTGTTTTATTTATAAAGGTGTCTGACCTAAAACAGAAAATTTTTCTAAAAACATTCTGTCACCACAATTTGCACGTCCCTATGCAATTCTACATAATGGAACTTTACCTGTAGAATTGTAATATAATCCTAACAATAACAGGAGTAAAAATTAATATTATTATCCTTATCCTAAAGAAAGGGATAGGGATAATAATGGGCCTAAACAAAATGGGTTCAAAGAGAAAATGTTATAGTCACACAAAACTTAGTGACAAAAGTAGAATTAGATTTCCAGATTCTCAGCCACGGTAGTGATTACTACAACAGTCATTTTTTTCTCCCTCACACAAAGAATCTCTTTTTCTTCCTCTTATAAGGGTGCCCTGTGAATTGGGGACTGCCATAATTGGCTAATGTAACAAGCAATGTTTATTTCTTTTTGTTAACATTTAAAATCTTTTATAATGCATCTCAGGTAAGTGTGGAGCTTGAATGTTCTAGGTTACCTAAGTAGAAAAGTCCCATGTGAACTGTTCCAAAGCTGTACCTGCAGTTCATTTGAGATAACATTCTTAGGCTAAATTCATTGTCCATGATGCCTGATAAAACTTAACCAGGCCAATGTATCAGTTAATTAAAACTTAACTTTAATTCAACAAGTATTTCCGAGTGGTTACACCCAGTCACTCTTGCTCTCATCTAATAACAGGCAACTATAATAAGATCTATAATACTAAGATGAGGATAAATACAAGGAGTCACAGCCTCACAGGAGCATGAGATGTCAGCTACACCAGTAGAAAGGCAACCAGACAATCAAGGAGAAGCGATGTATAAACAGAGACCTTAAAAATAAACAGGTATCAGCCAGTTGAGAAGTGGAGAGGAAAAAATATAACAGATTGACACAAATATCTGCAGTCATTCACTTCAAAAATACACTAAAATGATCTTAAGAGGAGAGAAATCCTAATGAGAATGAAGAGAAACTCTGGCAGTAAAGTCTGACAGCCAATACACAAGTGGTAATTGACTTTGCAGATCAGAGAAAGATCTAAGCTGGCTATGTAGAAGCCCAGATGAGGCTGCTGGGTGCCAGTGAAACCAAGAGAAACCTAGGAAATAGTCACCGGGCACCTCCAAAAGTGGGCATGTGGGAAGGTTGTAAAACAAGAAGTTCACGTTGAAATTTTGTGTAAGAGACAGATTAGAATTGCAGACGTCCTCTCCCACTCACAAAGAAGAAAGACTGTCCTGTCTCCTGCAGGTACTGGACTCAATGACAACAGGCATAGCAGGAGGGGAGAAGCGATACAGGGGATGAAAAGAAAAATAGGGAGATTAAATGAAATTCTACTTTCTAGACTGAGAATTCTGGCCCTTTCCTTACCCCTTGGCAACCAAAGTGCAGGCAGCTAGGTTTATATCCGTCTCTAAGCAAGATTCTGGAAAATCTGACACATACACTGCCCCCTTCCTCCAGCGGCCCAAAGGACCTATGGCTAATTACAGTGGGAGATTCACCAATGGGGTGGCCTTACCAGATACCCTATATGGAAGCTCACAGTTTACAAACCCCACCTGTGATAAGCTTATCAGCTGTTTAAGCAAGACCACTACTGTTTTTCATTTTAAACCTCGTTTGACTTTTTAAAACTAGGTACTTTGATAAAAATTAAAATAATAGACAATGGCAGACACAGATGGGAATGAAGAAAAGTGAAGGATTTTTATCATTTTTATGTACAAGATAATTAAAAACAGAATTTAAAACAAATCACTCTCAATCCTAATAAAAGTGCATGCCAAAATAGGGTACCTAAAAAGTAAAAAGTACTCAACCTGTATATCCATTAACATAGATGGCAACTCCACTAAAAATCGTAGATGAAGTTCCATCCTTTTGCAAAGCAGCATCTGATCGAAACTGTTCCTCCAATTTCTGGACTTTGGCAGCCATATACCCACCCTAGAATTAAAGAAAAGGCAAACTAATCACAAAAGTTGTACTTTCTCTCCCCCTTTAAAGAAACTTCTATTTATAAATAAATGGATAGAAAGAAGGACCTTATTCTGTACTAGTGACCAAGGTATAATGATGACATAAGTTATAATTTTAAACATGAAACATAGGGAAGGCAATAAAACAGGCAAGTCTAGGGAGACTTTTCTCTCGGTTGACTCAATTTTTAATAATTTTATCACAGTCTTATAATAATAAGGGTTGCTTTAAAAAGAGGGAAAAGGTAAGTCAAGAATAATAAGTTTAATGCTACAAAATATTACTCTTATCTATAAAACAAGCAAAAGTTACACCAAAGTTTAAACCAATTAAAATGTGACAAGTGGTCAAATAAGAGTACATTTCACACTGGCTTCCACTATCTTCTGGATACAGAAAGCTTAAAATTAATAACTTCAAGCAAAATAAAGCAGTTTGACAAACCAGTACGGTCCTCCATATATGTAGATAAGAATACAATAAACCATTCATTCAATGGCTAAATTCTTAACTAATCTATTTGATAGTAATACTAATTTTCCTTAGATAACATGAACCTCAAAAAAGAATATAAAAACACTTATTTTTCCTACAGACCTTTACAAATCTATGAATTCAGCTACACTTTTCCTGAACACTAAAATAAGCTTAATCAATTTCAATTATCAATTAAGTCTTTATTGATTTATCTTTATCAATAAAGAATTATCAATTAACTCTTTAAAATAAAGTTGTAGGTGGGCAGAAGTGGTACATATTTTTTTTCAAAATGGAAATGACTTCATTGTTATTGATTATTCAAATATTACACGCTCCTTGTCAAAAACGTTTTTTTCCCCAGAAGATATACAGAAGAAAATTTAAATTTTCCCATTCATTGTTAACATTTTGAAATCTTATTTTCAAAGTTTATTTCTCTGTCTCAGAACATAATTATTTTTATTCTTTTAAAACACACCCATTTTTCCCAGCCATCATTTTCAGCTCGCCTCCTCCATCCACCTCGTCTCATGGTGGAGCTTCTGTATTAGGAGAAAAAAAAAAAAAGTCAATTTTATAACATAATGTGTCAATCAAGAAAAATGAGAGATTAATATAAATTCAAATGTTCAATTCATAAAAGAATAATACTGAGAAAACTTTTTCTAAAGCATATCATTCTCCTGATTCACAAGTGAAATTTATTCCTAAAAACACCTTCCTACAGATAAGTATCAGGTTTAAATTATAACTACTTTAAATTTAAATTTTAACAGGAAAAACTTTTATGGATTCCTGAGCACCAATCCTAACACCCACTTACATAAAACATCACCAAATCAGACTAACATAGTTGCACTTCCTTGTAAACAATTAGTGTTAACAGAACCTAAGAAAACATATTCCTTCATGAACTGACCTATAATATGGCTCTTAAAACTCTGTCTTTGCTATTACATACTGGACACTTAAGAGTCACTCATAGTGTAATTCATTGACTACACAAAAACCCCTAGAAGAAGTCACTTAAAACAATGCATCTAAAGGGACATGATGCAAAAGATTATCACTGATAATAAACTAGTAATTCTGGCTTTTTTTTTTTTTTTAAGCCGAGCCATCCTGCCACCTGTCAGCAGCTCAGCAGCAGCTCAGCTCGGGCCGGGCATCAAACCACTGTTGCTGAGAGCTGGCACTCTTGAGCGAGCTCTTAACCAACTGAGCCACTCGGCCAGCCCTCTGGCATTTTCTTTAAGGCAATACTTGACCAACTGTGTTATAAAACCACCAAAATGACCAATGACAGCTCATCTTAGGTGTCAGCTGCCTTAGTGGCTAGCAAGTTATAACGTAATTCGTAAGTCAAAGCCTAACGCAAATAGCTACATCATGAGACATGACTATATTGTCCTTCATGGTCTCCATTTAGACATTTTTCTCCTAGTATCTATATACAGGTTAATATCAAATGGTTACCATGTATCACTGGAGAAGCCTTATACATTATTCTAGTCAAATTAACTTTAATATAGTTTATAAAAATTTGTTATTGAATACCTTAAAACATGACACTTTATCCACACACATCAGCAGATACTGTCTTTCAAATATTTCTATTATTGGTATATTGGGGTTTATAGTTTCTCCTTGCTAACATTTACTGTATTTTTCCATGTATAAGATGCACCCTTTTTCAAAAAAATTTGGGGTCTAAAAACTGGGTGAGTCTTATACAGTGGTTGTATGAGCGCAAAAAAAAGTGCGAAAAAAGCGGAAAATGCAACTAAAAAAATATACAACCACTGTATAAGACACACCCAGTTTTTAGATCCCAAATGTTTCGAAAAAGGGTGCATCTTATACATGGGGAAATACGGTATATTGATTATGAATTTTTCTGTCTACTCTTAAAAGTTGTCTAAAAGATAATGCAGAGATATGCTTAAAGAGTTAAATCCAACAGAGAGACAAGGGGCATGAGTTCTGAGAACAGGAGGCAAAGTGATTACTATGTTATGGGTACTGAGGGAGAGAAGAGTTTTGTTTTCTGAAGTTTGACAAAGGTAGGGGCATGGCTACCCAATGTTCATCACGAGTCCCAGAACTGCCATATTTGCTCTGCTAAATATTGTTTTCAAAAGAGGCTTTGTCCAGCTCCTCAAGACTTCTCCCTTACCTTAAAGGAGTCAGGGAAATGTGTTAGCATAGTTCTTGACTTCATATAAACTGAATCCATACATCTGCTCTAACAAGTGAAGAGTTTGGGAGTTCTGGCTATTACAGGTTAAGGCTGCATACTCACAAAAAATATATTCAACAATTAATCTGCTAAATGAGGTAAATTTAAAAAATAAAATATGTTTTTAAAGTTTTAATTCATTTGCCCAATCATTTAAGAGCCTCATTTACTTAAGATCTACTAGGTATCTATTGCGAAAGGTCAGTATGAAAATCCTTATCAATGGCTTAATGAAGGTAGGCAAGTATTAAACAAAGCTGTTAAAAAAAACAAAGCAAGAACAGATTTTAAAAGTTCTTTCCCCATTCCAAAGTAATAAAGCTATCCCAGACAAATGTTTAAAGCTTTGAAAAGTAAAAGAAATGAAGGACTGAAAATAATAATTTGTCATTTCCTCTAATTTGACCCATGTATAGCAGACTCCCATTGGTCCAGGATTCAAATAAGACCAAAAAGGGGAAAAGGAAACAAGAAACATCCTTCATTTTACGCATTCAAATTCTACTTTTGAGAAAATCCCATAACAAATAGTAAACTAGATAATCTGGACCAACTTCCTGTTGAGGAAGAGGAAAGGTACACAAAACATTGTTTTTAAAAAACTGCCTCAAGACAAAGAAGGCCTTAGTAAATAATGAAAAATTACTGGGCCAAGATTTAGAAGATGACAAAGGACACCAGCAACCTCATCTTACCTCTCCTTCCCAAACTGGGACAGCTTCCCCTCTGAGGGCATTTGGAAATTCTAGAAGACTGGCTGAGAGGCTGGGCAATGTTTCTAAGAAGCACAGTGCAAGGGCCGGCTGAGTGGCTCAGTTGGTGAAGAGCTCACTCAAGAGTTTGAGCTCTGAGCAACAGGGTCCCTGGTTTGATTCACGGCCCGAGCTGAGCTGCCAACAGGTGGCAGGATGGCTCAGCTTAAAAAAAAAAAAAGCAGCACAGTGCTAAAGTAACAGAAGTTGGAGTTCAAGCGTTTTCCAAAAATATAAATCTGGGATGAGGACCCTAGTCACAAGAGTAAGTTGAAAGTAGGAAGACCAAACTTTGCAGAACATGTATTTTGCCTTAGACTATTTCAATCTCTGAAAGCAAATTAAGGTAATCTTAGATGGCTAGTGCCCGGAGCATCTGGTGGCACAAATGTAAGTCCTCAGTGCAGAATGACGACAACGTCCTGAACTTCACATCCTTCTACAAACAATTTTGCAATCAGAATGTCTGGCACACAAAGAAAAATAACCAGGCACACAAAGAAACAAGATCACATGAGTGAGAACCAACAGAAACAACAAAATAAACAGACCTACAGAGACTCCACATACTATAATTAACATAGGCTTTAAAATAACTATGCTTTCTATGTTCAAGGAGATAAAAGACAACTATTGGAATATTGGTAAAGAACTAGAAAATATGCAAAGTAACTAAATGCTAACTCTAGAATTGAAAGATACAATACTAGCAATAGGTAACAGCAAGTTAACAGATAAGAGCAAATAAAGAACAGCTGAAAACAAGTCATAAAAAAATATCCAAATAAAGCAGTGGCACAAAGGGCGGAGAACATGGGCGGGAAAGAGATACAGAGGAGAAGGTCTAACAAGTAAATTTGGGGGTGGGGGTGGAGAGAGAAAAGCAGAAATTATATTTGAAGAAATTATGACTAAAACATTCTAAAACTGATTAAAGACATCAAGCCACAAATCCATAAAGCCCAATGAGTTCCTAGCAGGAACAAATAGAAAGCAATCTTTATCTAGATATATAATAGTAAAAGTATGGAAAAATAAAGACAGAAAAAAATCTTAAAAGCTGCCATGAATGGGAAGAACAGGGAGATTCCCTTCAAAATACTCCAAGGAGCAGAAATTAAACAGCTGTTTCTTCAATGGAAACAACAGAGCTAGAAGACAACAGTGCTGAAAGAAAATAATTACTAACTTAGAATTCTATACCCAGAAAAAAATTCCATCAATAATAAGGAAATAAAGGCATTTCAGGCAAATAAAAACAGAAGCTAATGCCACCAGCAAACTTGCACTAAAGGCAACCCTAAAGGATCTCTCTCAGATGGACATTCTCTTACATGGAAGGTCAAAACTACAGAAAAAAATGCAGTAAGGAAAACAGTAACTCTCTGGGTACATCAATGTCAAATACTGACTGAATAAAGATACAATAATGACAATCAGTTATTGCTTGTAGCATAATATACAGCACAAGTGAATAAAAGATTATGAGAAAAGACTAGGGCTACAGGAACCATTTCCAGGCCAGCCTCAGCCATTAACTGGCTTCACTGATCTCTCATAAATTTTCATTTCTCTGGGTCTCAATTACAATATTATCTGGGTCTCTTTCTATATGTCTAAGAGGTTTGGGTAGTTGAGTTCTGTTAACCTAAATAAAGGGGCAAACTGAGGAAACCTCGAATTACCAGAAACTGAATTTGGCAATGTCAGAGGAATTGCATGCTGTAGAAAGCTATAGGCGAGTCCGTTGAGGGACTGGAGGTGGGGAGCTGTATTGATGGGCAGAGAGTGCAAAGAGAGGGAGTCCTGCCAGAATCCAAGCAGTAAGGTTCACTGGCTTGAGGATAGGGAGGGATTCTTGGCGGATGTTCACTGGTCAGGAGATAGGTCTCAGTCTTCTGTAAATCAGGCATTACAGGAAATCAGTCTCTCAGTTCTTAAGTTCATTATTCTAGAGCAGGGGTCGGCAAACTGCGGCTCACGAGCCACATGCAGCTCTTTGGGTAAGTACATGTGGCTCTGAAGTAAAAATGAAAATGAAAATAAAACTATCATAGTTTCATTTATAAAAATTTTTAAAGGATATTATTCACATAATGGTAATTATGTAAAAATATATTTATGGGTCTCAAATAATTTTTAAATTGTTGTGAGGAAAAGGACTGGCTCTTCCGTCTCTACAGTTTGCCAACCCCTGTTCTAGAGGATACATGCATGAGATTCTCCTCATACCTTCTGGTTCCATTTTAGATCGAAATCCTTTCACAGTTCCCTTTGGTGCTCTATACAAGACACACTCGAGGCTTATTTTCAGAAACTAAATATAAAAAGTTAAAACTACTATATCCATATTCTTTAGCAATGTACTTCGATTTCAAAAATTTGATTATGTAAAGTGTTGATGCTCCTCATTTGTTTCTTTATGCGGACCCTTTTACTTATTCCAGAAAGATTTAAGGCAACTTGTCCTATCAAATTCATTTAAATAATCTACGTATAGACTAAGATGGCCTACTACAATAAATTAGGTGATATAAAACTAACTGCAAATCTGGCCTTTACTGAACACCAAGAGTGGCAACTGATCAGCCCTGTCACTGTTGAATGACATCAACTGTGCAACTTTTTTTGTCAGACCATAGATGCTAGATAGTTCAGTATATAGCTGTATATTACATTTCATAGCACAGATAATTATGGCATCAAGAAGTAATTCAGAGCCCATGTATAAGAGACACTACACTATACTACCTTAGATCAAAGCTAATGGAATACGACTATGTGTAAAGCACCATGCTGTCAAAACTACTGAAACAAATGAAACAGACATTTTTGTACGAGTTCTAAACTAGCCCTATACACTTAAGGGAAAGAATTTAGGCCGGAAGGGTAGGGGGAAAAACAAACAAACCCTGGAGCATAAAGCAAACTCAAACTACGTGACCCAGATCTGTAATGCTGGCCAAGAGCAAGGGCAGACCAACCTGGCATGCAGTAAAGCTATCTGAAAACCTGAACTGTACAGCCAAATAAAAGGGAGACTCAGGTGACAGAATGTGAACAATAAGTAGGTTTATCACACTGCTGTTGATACGTGCATAGCATCAAAGACTGTTCATACATCACTCATTTTGGTTAGACTCACATTCGTCTCCTTTTTGATACTCCAAACATTATAAAAGGAAAATATGAAAGAATATGCTATACATATAAAATTGCCATTAATCCTGTATATGAAAGTCAGTAAATTCCTGTTGAATAAAGAAAATGAGCTTATATATAAAGCATAGAATCAACAGTAATATGTCCCAAGCATAGCATACCCCAATATATCAATATTTGAAACTCTACCTTGCATATTTAGTTTAAACTTATCTACTCTTTATTTCTTACTTTAAAACAGCTTTCCAAAGATTGACAATAGAATTCCATGCTGTTTAATGGACAGCAATATCATAGACACTCCCTCCCCCCAAAAGTGGCACACAGAAAAGATTAGCAAACGATACACACTTTTGGTGCTAACAAGAACCATACAACAGGTGGAATTAAGTAAAAATCCTTCAGAGGGTTCTAAAGACTACAGTGCTTCCCTAGTAGTGTGAAATCAGAAAGTAGCTAACATAAAACCCTATTCTTGGAAACTGGTATGCCATAAAAGCTTATGTTCCTGCTAACCAGTAAGGATCTTCGAAAAAAGGGCCTTGACAATGCCTCTAAAGCCATATCCAGGGGAAAAGTTCTCCACTCTAGCTGACTGATTTATTTCTTCAAACAGAACTTTCCCTAGTATGGAAGAGGGCAGTAAGTCAGGATATCACAGCTTGACAGAAATAGCCCTCAGAAATAAAACTCTCTGTTCTTATCCTCTCGGTTCCTGCAACCTTCTCAATCAAAATGTGTCATCTTGACCAACTCCATTCACTAAGAGTACATACCCCTTTACGGACAAGTCATCCAATTACCAAGCCAGACTTGTAAATAAAAATAGTTTTCCTTCTAGTTTTCAGATGAAATTCTTGCAGAATGGGTTCCCAATTTAGCTCCAGTGCTTGATGGCCTTGAGGAAAGTGAGAAACGTTTCTGAAATTGTAATGTACAACCTAAAATAACCTGCAAGCTTCTCCTTATCAAGCAGCATTACTGTAGAAGCCAATTACTGGATTTTAAAAATTACTGAAAAAAATGGATGAAGAATGAATTTGTATATGCAAAATATGCAAAAGTACCCTTAGCCTTAGCGCACTTAGGGTATGCCCTCAATAAACATTCACTACTATTATACTAACCTACTAATCTGCAGGGCCAGCGTGGAAATCAAATGAGAGCACATTATGGACACCCTCCAAAATTGTAAAGTAGAAAACTCTGTTATTTTATGTAAGTTATCCATGGCCTACAACCTAATGGAAAGAACAATAGATTCAGTGACACAAGATGTGGGCTCTAATCCCAGTTACACGCCTGCCTAGCTATATGATTTGGGGAGTCTGACAGCACTGAGGCTCTTACCTCCACCTATAAAACAAGGTCTCACTGGTCAGCACTGAGTAGAGTCCCTGCGAGGCTATGAGCTGGGTGCAGGGTGCACGTGGCAGGAGGAAACAGAGTTGGGGGTAAAAGCAACAAGCAAGTAAGGTTCCACTCTCTAAACCCACTTCAATTTTAGCAGCCCGGATTTTTATATGTTTTAGATTATTTGAGGTCTGAATAAGAGTGTTTTTGAAGAAAAAGCTCAAATTGAAAAAGCCTGAAAACTACAACTAATGAACTAAAAACGAAGTCTAGAGACTTTGGGCTCTGTTCTGTGTTTCTGTAAGTCACTCTAAAAAAGGGAAAAAACATCCCAATCTTTAAAAGGGTCATCAGCTAAACTCACCCTTAAGTCCTCAAGTAATGAAATAAAAAAGACCAACCAGAGTTGAGGCTGTCCGGTGCAGTCAGGCGAGGGCCCAGTGTCCACATGAACAGCCCACCAGGAGAGTCAAATTTAAGACAAAGGAGAGCAGCTCTACCTACAATGAGCCCAGAGACCCTGAACACCTACAATGAAGATTTCCTGATTCTTCCGTTCTCTTAATAGGGATGTTCAAAACCTATGAAGAGTCTCATGAAATATCTGCTTATTAAAAAATATATCAAAATTACTTATGCATACTTTTCCCTTAACTTTATTTCATTTTTTGCTGGAGCACACTGTTATCGGTTCACTCTGGACTTCCAAAGTGCATTTTAAGAGGCTCATCAAATTCCACTACAAAGAACTTTCATTCTTCCTTTTTACTCATTATTTATGGATTTTAATATCTACCCATGGATAATTACAAGAAGCAATCACTTTCATGCAAAAGCAGTATTTCATCTATTTCCTCAAAAATTATTAACATAAGGTTCCAAACAGTTCATCACACACCACCCAAATTCGCATTACATATCCAGAAAATGCCCAAATAAACATTCATCAGTGTTAATCTGTTGGTTACATATTTGTAACTCTATAAAGTATACTATTAAGTAATGAAACTGACTTTGGCTTTTATTCAGTCTCATTACAGTAGTCATATCTACATGTATGGGTTTATCTTCATTTGATAGTTACTTAAGAAACAACTGCATAATGAATTGGACTATGCAAGTGAATATTAAACAAATGAATGAATGCGGGTATTACAGTATAATATGACATGAATGCAAAGAAAGCAGCCTGTGGCCACCCAGACCATCACGAGGCAAAGGTAAAATAAAAAAAGTTTACCTTTGGCTCACTCTCATATCGCTGCTACTCAACACTTCTTTTCTCCTTCACCTTAGTTAGCTATCAATTTTCTGCTAAGGCACTTATTAACAATTGAAGAACTGGTTAATAACTGGTTTAAGGTATGTTCCATCCCAGGGACATGTGTATTTAAAAGGACTTCTCCACAGCCTTTCAGTGGGGAAAGGAACAGCCTTTCAACAAATGACACTGGGAAAACTGAATACCCACATGCAAAAGAATGAAGTTGGACCCTTGCCTTACACAATACACAAAAAATAACTCAAAATGGATCAAAGACCTGAATATAAGACCTAAAATTATAAGACTCTTAGAAAAAAACATAGGAGAAAAGCTTCATGACACTGGATTTGACAATGATTTCTTAGATATGACAAAAGCATAGGCAACAAAAGGAAAAACAGATAAATTAGACTATCAAAATTAAGACTTCCATGCATCAAAAGGATACAATCAATTAAGTAAAAAAGCAACACACAGACGGGGAGAAAATATTTGAAAAGCATCTATCTCATAAGGGATTAGTACTCAGAATATACAAAAAATGCCTACAACTCATGGAATAACCCAATTTAAAAATGAACAGAGGATCTGAATAGATCCCTCTAAAGATATACAAATGGCCAATAAGCATATGAAAAGATAATCAACATCACAAATGATTAGAGAAACACAAATAGAAACCACAATGAGATACCACCTCACAACCATTAGGATCCCTACTATCAAGGAAACAGAAACTATCAAGCACTGGCGAGGAGGATGTGAAGAAATTGGAACCCTTGTGCTCTGTTGGTAGGAATGTAAAATGGCAAAGCCACTATTGGTATAACAGTTCCTTAGAAAATTACAAATATAATTATCATATGATCCCGCAATTTCACTATGGGTTGACAACAGGATCTAGAAGAGATGTGTACACCCATGTTAATAGGAGTATTATTCACAACAGCCAAAATGTGGAATCAACCCAAGTGTCCAGTAATGGATGAATGAATAAGCAAAATGTGGTATATACAGAGGGTGCCATAGAAGTGTATAAACATTTTTAAGAAAGGAAAAAAACTATTAAAATTGTAATACTCAATATATACTGATAACAAAAGATGAATACAAGTCACGTTTGGCTTCTGCAATTATAAGAGGTGCTCAAAGTGGTTACCATCAGCGTCCAGACACTTCTGATTATGGGGAACTACTGCTTGAGCAATACTGACGGAAGTGTCCACTTGTATACATTTTTTTGGCACCCAGGTAC
This sequence comes from Hipposideros armiger, assembly GCF_001890085.2. Classification (NCBI taxonomy): domain Eukaryota; kingdom Metazoa; phylum Chordata; class Mammalia; order Chiroptera; family Hipposideridae; genus Hipposideros; species Hipposideros armiger. The sequence continues at coordinate 187,836 of NW_017731900.1, read as the reverse complement.
ATACAATGGTGTATTTTCAGCCTTAAAAAGAAATTCTGACAGACCCTGCAACAAGGATGAACCCTGAGGACATTTTGCTAAGTGAAAGAGCCAGTCGCAAAAAGACAAATACTGTATGATTCTACTTATTACCGTATATTAGGTACCTAGAGTAGTCAAATTCATAGATACAGAAAGCAGAATGGCGGCTGCCAGGGGCTGAGGGAGGGGGAAATAGGGAGTTGTTTAATGGGTATAGAGCAGCGGTTCTCAACCTTCCTAATGCCGCGACCCCTTAAATACAGTTCCTCATGTTGTGGTGACCCCCCCAACCATAAAATTATTTTCGTTGCTACTCTATAATTGTAATTTTGCTACTGTTATGAATCGTAATGTAAATATCTTTTTGTTTTCCGATGGTCTTACGCGACCCCTGTGAAAGGGTCATTCGACCTCCAAAGGGGTTGCGACCCACAGGTTGAGAACCGCTGGTATAGAGTATCAGTTTTGCAAGATGAAAAAGCTCTGGAGATTGGTTGCACAACAGTGAATATACTTAACAGTACTGAACTGTGTACTTAAAAAATGGTTAAAATGGTATATATTTTATATTTATATGAATTTCACCACAATAATTGTTTTAATAAGACAAATTTTAAAAAGAAAAAAAAAAGATTTCTGACACTGGAAACACTCCACAGGCGGCTGGGCTCACAGACTGGCTGGAGAGGTACAGGGAAGGGACACCTGGGATGTTCAGTTGGGAGTACAAAGCTGGGAAAGAGGCTGCTTCCCCAAAAACTTGGAGACATCGTTTGTAAAGGGTAAGTGTTACTGTGTAACACAAACCAGCAGTGCAGCCTTATCAAGCATTTTGGCCTTTTCACCCTAGAAGGCAACTAACTGTGCAAAATAACTAGTACTTGGCCTACCTGCTGCTTCTGCAGATGTGTTGTAAAGATAAACAGATGTAAAGACCCCTTTGAAAAATACAAGCACTATGGAAATGTAAGATACTACTAGGGATGTGTTAAAGTTTAAAGAATTTAAATTTAAATGGTCAAAATTTTTCTGAAAGGAGGAAAACAGAAAGCATCAGTCAACAGGTAAATTTTTTCAAAGATGGTGGGAATATGGGTACTGCCTATACAGCAGTATCTAGGATTTTTTTTCTTGGAGGGGCGGGCAGTGGCAGACAGAGTATTGCCCTTATACTCTTAAGTGACAAAGTAAATGAAGTACTGGCACAGTTGCTAAATGAGGCTGACAATGCCTGCCCTAATGTGCTCATATTTGTCCTTAAATGGAAAAGGCTGTAACACCAGATAAACAGCTTGTTATGTAACATTTAGATATGAAAATACAGCTGTTTTGATGCAACCACAGAGACCATCACTGCCTAAGGCGGTAGTCCCCAGATTGCTGAAGTTCTCGGCACAAGAAATTCTTGAGTTTCATAACCCAGAGAAACACTCATAGAACTTCTTCCAGCCCCATCCACATACTGCAGTCAAATCTGACTTTGAAGAGACCCTCACCAAGCTATTGGGTTGTCGGAAAAGTCATGACGCATTTTTTCTTTTTTTTTGTTGTCAAAATGCGTCATGACTTTTCCGACAACCCAATATTTAAAACAAAAACAAAAATCAGACACTTAGGTGAAGGGTATTAAGTCCTTGTAATAGCTGTCAAGAAGCACAACTACTAGCTCTAGTCTTTAGCATAGACTCACTTTTAGGGATTCTAAATCAAGATGACAGTTGACATCCTAAGAACAAAAGCTGTGTATTTATTATCCTAAAGAACTGTTTCATGCATTTAAAAATACATATATGTGTGTATGTGTGTGTGTGTGTGGGGGGGGTTGTCGGAAAAGTTATGATGTATTTTTTCTATGTTTTTCGTTGCAAAAATGCATCATGACTTTTCCAACAACCCAATATGCAAGATACTTAGATCACATATTATTCCTAACCTAATAGAAGCCTTAATATTTTTAAAATTTATTTTAACATAGTTTCTTCACCTTCAGTATACTGACATATTTTCCTATTACCCATTTTTCCTGCTTCAATGAAATAAGTCCTGAAACTAATAAAAAAAAAAATGAGCCCCCAAGATGAGAATCTACTCATAAAGATTTTATGAAGTGAAATATATTCAACAGAAGTGTATTGAGAAAAAAAGCAATAATTCCTGCACGGTTTTAGATATCATTCTGATCAACACCAAATAAACACAGCATTCAAAGAACTTCAATCCACAAAATAAAAGTGGCTATTATACAGCACTCTCTAAACAACAAATTATAGGCTTGGATACATAAGCCTTTTCTAGTAGTGAGTGTGGTCTTTCTCCCTTTCCTTGAGACATTCTCTGTTATCTTCCTGGTTACTGATTTGTGTTTATATACTGCTTTGTCATGCTGCCAGTATTCAGTCTTGCTAGGTGCTCCTTTACAAAAATAGTATTTCCTTCTCTATTTTTAAAAGCACATGTTTACTGTAGAAAACAGAGAAAATACAGGAAATGAAAAAGGGAAGGGGAAAACTACCCATATTCCCATCATCTTTGAAATAATTTACCTGTTAACGGATACTTTCTATTTCCCTTTCAGTAAAATTTTTACCATTTAAATTTAAATTCTTTAAACTTAAACACACCCCTAGTAGTATCTTATATTTCCATAGTGCTTGTATTTTTCTGGAAATGAGATGATTAAAAAAAAAAAAAAGTAAAGTACATGGGCCGGCCGAGTGGCGCGATGGTTAAGAACTCGCTTGGGATGCCAGAGGGCCCCGGTTCAGATCCCACATGTGAGGGCCAGTGACACTGCCCCCCATTCCCCAATAAAAAATCTTAAAAAAAAAAAAAAAAAAGTTGATAACATCCTGAACTAGGGCATTGAGTTTGGATGTGGTATTTCAGGCTTTATAGTAACAACTCATCCTACCCTATTCTAGGAAATGTCTGATAGGAGACGCTGTATGACAAACAAAGGTTATCTCTCCAATAAAAATAAAAAAAAAAAAAAGTACAGCAGGAGGAATAAAAAGCGGTCTTCACTAAGGAGCAGTGGTATACTCTCACAGGAAAGCCAAATGATTATCAGTAGAAAAGTTCAAGGATTCCAAAGACCACTGTAGAGCTTAGTAATAGGAACAGAACTCAGCTGGAGAAAAAAGGAAGTAATGTCAAAGAAGAGGGGACTATGTGTATCCTGAGCAGTGGTTCTCGTACTTGAGCAGGTATCAGAATCACTTGGAGGGCCTGTCAAAATGCAGACTACTGGGGTCCAACTCCCCAGCTTCCCATTCAGTAGCTTTAGAGTGAGGCCAGGAATCTGCATTTTTACAAAGTTCCCCGGTAATGATGTTGCTGGTGTAAGGCACATAATTTGAGAACCACTGATTCTGCCTGTAGTGTATCTGGAGTGGGAAGTGAGAACAAAAACCAGTACACAGGTTCACAGGTAATGATGACACAGAGTATACAAGTAGAAAAACTGTTGATACTGTGTACGCTACCGTAGAAAGAATTTCACAGTAGGACCAAATGCAACTCACCAGTTGAAGGTTCTGATTAGCTTACAGGTGACAAGATCTCTCCTGTCATGCCTCCCATCTCCTCTCCCCACAATTCCAGATATGATCTAATAGTTTACTCCACATCCACTTAGCAGTCACTGTAATTTGCAGTTTTCAAGGTGAGTAAAGTATAAAGCACAATCCAAAGTTATCAGAGAAAAAAGATTTGCAATAATAAAACTACTATACAGGGGCCTACATTAGGGGGCATGACAAAATGCAATAAATCCACAAAGAAAATAGCAATAAATCTGTTGGAGAAGAGATCCAAGAAGGCTTCACTGAAGAGGTTAATCTAAGCTGAGAACAATGAGGAGGATTTTAATGGGCAGAGGGGGCAGACGGGGGTTTCATGAAAAAGGAAAATTCATGATAAAAAACAAATGAAAAAATATAGAAGTTTAAGGCAAGATTTGGGATTTACTGGTATTTCGGACACATGGCCAGAGAAAGTGATAGAGGAACTAATAAAGGTAGTTGAGGAAATAACAGAAGGCCCTGAATATCTTACTAAGAAGCTTGAGCCTTCCTTTGTAAAAAGTTAGAAAAGTGTAAATCTGTGTACGTAAATGATGAGGAATAGGATGGCTGCAGGGGCACGTTGGTTAAGAGTTGGCTTGGGACACCAGCTCTGAGCAGCAGGGCCCTGGTTCAGATCCCACATGAGGGCCAGTGACGCTGCACCCTCTACAGCTAAGATGTGGTGAACAACAGCTCGACTTGGAGCTGGGCTGCTGTGAGGTGACGGCGTGGGCTGCTGTGAGGTGACGGCGTGGGCTGCTGTGAGGTGACGGCGTAGGCTGCAGCGGGGCTGCAGTGGGCTGCCATGAGCTACCGTGAGTGGCTGGCAGCCAGCACGAGCGGCCGGCAGCTGGCATGAGCTGCTGTAAGCCACCGTCCAGTAGCTGGTGACCGACTGCCTCACTTGGGAAGGGCGCAATGATTAATACCAACATGGCCAGTGAAGCAACGTTCTCAACAACTAGACTGAAGAACAAAACGACAGCAACTTGTCTGTTCCCCTCCCCCAATTCCCCAATAAAATCTTTAAAAAAAAAAGAAATATTTTCCTGTTGGACATAAACAATATGAAAAGAGCATTAACCTACACCTGCAACATTGTAAACTAGAGCTAACTAATAACTTCAACTCAAGTGCTAAAATTCAAAACGGCAACTAAGTTACTAAAATATTTTATAATTCTAACAACAAACACATTATCAATCCCTCCATCTCAACCAACAAGTATCACTTCATAGGTTTAGATTTCCTTTCACTTAGCAGTATGAGTAATAACCTGTCTAAAATTCCCAATTCCAAAAGAAATACCCCAAAATAAAACTTTTCACAGTCAAAATTATAGAGCTTTTAAAGTACCAAAAATTATGTAGTTTATAAACTTACCTATAACACAATTTTTGTAAATATCTGGCTCAAACGAACATCAGCCAGGTTTTAAATACTATTGTATCAATTTTTTAAAAGTTAGATTTTCAACAGAAGGCAATCCTTCTGTATACATATATTAAAATGTAACCTGATCCAATTTTTAGTATAATGAAGATCACTAGGTTACTACTACAGAAGTGTGTTCTATATAGTTTCAACTGTCACAAATGCCTGTTTCTCATTTCTTCAGCAACTGCTGTATAATGAAGAACTTGGCTGGCCATTGGCCCTGGTTCTTGGGAGGGAGACTTTAGATGCTTAGAATTTCACAACTCTTAGGAGTGTCTCTGAGAATCATGGTGGGACACTGGGACCACCACCTCTTTTATATTCATAGGTGACTTCCAGTGAGCCCCCGGTTTCAGGATGGGGTGGGTCATGATAGAAAGGCCAATCATGTGACTAGAGAGTTGGGGCTTTGTTTGAGCTGCACAGGAGGGGCGCTGCAAGCTGAATTCAACTGTGTGGTCAATAATCCAATCATGCCTATGTGATAAAACGCCAATAAAAACTCCTGGGCACTAAGGCTTGGAAGAGCTTCCCTGGTAGTCATATTATCAATGTAGTGGGAGGATGAGGACACAGAAGCTTCGTGTATGAGACCCTCCCAGGCTTCTCTCTATGTAGTATCTCTTGATTTGGCTGGTCCTGATTTATATCTTTCACAATAAAACCAGAACTGCAAGTACAGCACTTCCCTGAGTTCAGTGAGTCCTTCTAGCGAATGATGAAGCCTGAGGGGTTACTGGGAACTCCCAAAATTGTAGCCAGTTGGTAAGAATTGCAGGTGGCCTGGAGGTCCTGGGGCACGCAACTGGTATCTGAAGTGAGGGGAGTCTTGTGGACTGTGCCCTTAACCTGTGATACCTTGCCAAACTCTGGGTAGTTGGTGCCAGAGTCGCACTGAAGCTGTAAAAACAGGATATAGCGCCCTGCCTCTTTTCTCAGGACTCTTAGGGAAACTGAATGAGAAAAAGTTGAGTAAAAGCACTTTTAAAGGCATAAAGCAAAAAGGAAAGGAATTTTGTGGTTATGCTCTCAGAAATATTAAAGAAGAAATCATTAAAGTATTTTTAAAATTCAGGATTGTCCAGCTTAAATTTTTAAAAAGGCTTAAAGAGCCAATAAGTCATCAAGACATAGAGCTTATTATAAGATAAAATTCAGAACTTTGATGAAAGCATTTAAAAGAACAAGGAATCTAAATCATAATTTCAATTACATAATTAAGACTAGTGCCAAAATGATAAAATATATTAAGTCCATTCTTACTAAATCTCAACTGCAGAAATAATGGAGTTTAGAAAATGTAAGATTGAGGTATTTTCTGACTAAACTTCCAAAAAGCTCATTTTAGCCTTGGCTATGACCAGAAATGATTGAAGTCAATAAGCAACATTTTGGTTACTCAGATATTGGGTTCAAATAAAAACTATTCACATCACAACCGACTTCTTGCCCATCCCTAACTAATCTTTCAATTCTAGCATAAAGCCAAGAAACCAGACTGGTCTTTAAAAGATTTCTCAAGCCATCATCCTTTGTGCATAAGGCAGCTAGCTACCTGCCTATATGAGAAAGCATAATTTCTAAATGCACTATAGAATTTGTTTCTATTATTTTAAAGCCAATGGTTAAGAAAAAACCCTCAAGATTTTAAATCACAAATTTCCAAGAATATACTGCTCAATTTTCTACCCTCTTGAACATATGATACTAAGCATACACTGGTCTTTCTTTGGGTGACAAAGGGAGCAGGCAGCTTATTAGTGTAGCAGAAAAAAAATGGCCTTAGAGTAAAAAACAAAACCAAAAATACCCTTAGGTTCTAGTCCTATTTGTCCTCTTTTTCAGGTGAATGACTCCTCTTTATCAAGTGAATGACTCCTGGAAAATGACTTCTCATTTTCCTCCAGGAAAATATAAAGGTATGTCTACAGAATCAGTAAGGTTCATTCTAGCACCAGCATTCTGAATAGACTTGTGTTGAGAAGTCAACAACTCATAATTTAGATACTTTTCAAATTTTAAGTCTCGCAAGTAGATGTCAAAAATCAATAAAGCTTACTATGGTGCAAAAATGTTCTAATGTGTCCATCCTTACTTATTAAAAACAGAGTTAGCAAAGACTTGCCCCATAATCAGCAGCACATCATTAAATTTTATTATTTACTTGTTAACCTAAAATTTATTTTAGCTTTAAGCGAATTTAAAGACATTCGTGCTTTCTTAAATCCTGATGCATCACATCATTATATACAAAACCTTTTCAAACTATTTACAAAGCTGACCCAACCATGACACACAATGCTTTGACTTATTTTTAATAAGAATGTGAAAAAATTTAATGACTGTGCATATCATCAGCCTATTAAAAATGTTTCACACTATGGAATAGATAGGCATTTAAATATAACAGTGGTTAAATCCAAAAAAACTTAGCCACAAACGATGATGAAACTGCCAATAGTTAAGAGGAACATCACAAATAATGTGACAAAACAACTGGCAAGTTTCCAAACAAAAACCTTGATTTTAGGTGCTTCATAGCAAAGTGGTTATGACTTTAGGTTTTGGAACAAATGTTACACAGAAAGGCAGTATTTTGATTTCTTTTTAAGTTTAAGGCCCAAAGATTAGGATCCTACTGGCTGAGGTTCAGGCTTAGAAATAAAACATAATGAAACAATGTTCCTACAAAGAGGCATTTTACTACAGAGAAGAGGACTAAGTAAAAATAACTGGTTTGATGCAAGTGCAATTACCACAGGCAGAATCTTAATTTTTAAGAATAAGTCAAGGTGCATTAGCTCAAAGAATTTAAGTTGCTTGTCCCCATCAATTTCCCCACCTCTATTTCTGTAAATGCTAGAGAAAAAACAAAATCACATTACAAAAATAAGAGAAAGGAAAAAGAAGATATGAAGTACAAGCGGTTTACTATAAGCTCTAATTAATAACCAAATGCAATGGGGGGGGAGGGGAGACCCCTAATGAAAGGCAGCAATTGAACACATTGAAGATGACAAAACATCTCTCCTTTCCCAAACACAAGACTCTTACTTCAACTGGATCTTCAAGGATTTTCCTGTTTTCAGCCTCTAGCAAGTCCTTTCATCACTACAATCATATCTCCAGCTGAACTTCAAAGGGAAATATATAAAAGCCACTCTGGTGGGCGGCTGTTGAGATCATCACTCATAGCATCTTCCACAGATCTAAGAATAAAAAGGCTGACTTACACATTAAGACCAAATACTGGTCACCATTCTCAGTTTATTTTGTAATCTACTCCAGACATCCACAAACTGTATTTATTTTTAAAAAGGGTTCCATAAGTATAACTTTGGTAGCCAAAAAAATTCAGCCCAAGTAATAAATCTAAAATTCAATGATTGCATTTTTATCTCATACAAAACCACAAAATCTTAAGTGAATACTCCAAGCTAATTCCAAACATTGTTTTTAAAAACTATAAAATAACCCAGTGCTAAGCACTTTACATATATTAACTCAATTATTACCATAATCCTATGAGGTTATTATTATTGTCCCCATCTTACAGATGAGCAAACTGAGGCACCAAAAAGCTATTAACTTACCCAAGACCACACAATCAGTAAATGGAAGGAGCCAGGATTTGGACTCCAGACCAGAGTTTAAATCAACTATACCATTCATTCGTTTAACAAGTTTTACTAAGAACCTACTATGTGCCAGGCACAGTTCTAAGCACTGGGGAGAGAGCCATGAACAAGTCAGATAAGGCATCTTTCTGCCCTCTGGTGGGGGAGAGGCCTTGGAGCAAATAAGTCTAATGCAAGAAATTGATAAAAAAAGTGAAAAGTGTATCTTCACCTAGTAATAAACGCTATGGAGAAAAATAAAGCAAAAAGAAAAAATCAGAAGTGACGGAGGGAGGGGCTGGCTTCTATTTTAGGGATCAGGGGAGTCCTCCCTAGGGGTGATGACATGTGAGCAGCAAACAGAAGATATAAAGGCAAGATAACTAGCAGGAGGAGGGGTGGCGCAAGGAAGGGGCGGCCAAGTGGCTCAGTTGGTTAAGAGCTCGCTCAAGAATTTGAGCTCTGAGCAACAGCGGTTCGAGTCCAGCCCGAGCTGAGCAGCCGCTGAGTTGCCAACAGGTAGCAGGATGGCTCAGCTTTAAAAAAAAAAAAAAAAAAAGAACAGCAAGGATAACACCCCTATGGTAGGAAGAGTTTGGTTTGTTCAAGAAACTGCAAAAGGACCATGGACCTGAGGCAGGGTGATAAAGAGTCATGAAGGAGACAAGGGTACAACTGGCAGCTGCCAAACCATGTAATGCCCTGATGGGCTGTGGTAAGGAGTTCTGATTCAATTCTAAGAGTTACAGGAAGCTTGGGGAGGATTTTGAGCAAGAAAATTGATTTGTTTCTTTAAAAAGATCGCTGTTATGTGGGGATCAGTGAGGGAGAGAGCAAAAACAGGGACAGCAGGGAGGGCACTGTTTCAACAGTGTAAGGAAGAGACATGGGAACTCAGACGAGGATTCAGGTACTGTTTATACGTAGATGAGATACTAAAAGAACATGAAACCTAACTATCTCTAAAAAAAGACTTTTTTTATATTCCTCTTCCCTTCATCTCCCATTCCTGACTTCACTTTGAAAATCAGATTCTTCTTTTTTAAAATCCATGTTAATGCTTCAGTTGGTGCTATTCTAGGAGGAAAAGATTAAAAGGTATTTCCTTCGTTTATAAATGTCCTGTTTAATATACTCTATGATATACAAATATGCCACATACACTCATACATTCTTGAGAAGTTGAAAGAGCTTTACTGCTGTTTAGGGCTTGTTCATTTATTTGGAGACAAGAAGAGGTACCTATCACCTCTTCTGATTAGCTTTCTTCTCATGCTTTGTCTCCAGCACATCCTGGCTCATTCTAGATTGTGAATTTCAATAACAAGGCATTCCAAAGGGAATATGTATTTACTGAGTATCCCCATGTACCAGGGACTCACTAGGCACCTTATATTTAAGAACTCATTTAATCCTCAGCTACCCAAGGTGGGAATGAGGCCTTTTCTACAAGAAAAAAATCAGAGATATTAGAAGCTTAAATTGTGCAAGGCCACACAGCTAATAATGGACAGAGCAGAATTTAAATCTACAACTCCAAAGTTCTTGTCTTTCTACTACAGCATCTAACAAAGAAAGGACTTTCAAATATGTATTATATATAGCGTTCCTAACTTATTAATGACTAGGTTGTTCCTGGTGAAGACAGGATTTTTCTCTTATGTAGAGAAATCTGAGTTTTGAAGTTAGAGATGAGAAAAATGTTCTTACATATTCAAGTACGTTATTTTTTAAAATTATTTTCTACTTGAAATTAATCTTAAAATAGTGATTCCCACCTTAAATCTTAAGTGTGTATTGGTTAGAAAAAAAGTCTTAAATATGTCCTGTTTACCATAAAACAGGTGAAAAGGTCTATGACAAAAGACAAGTTCAGTCCAGACCCTGCCCTGGAGACCTTCAAGACAGTCTGAGAAAAACAGGATGTGGATGTAAAGATAACCAAAAGTGGCAAATAAATAGCCTAAGACTGAATGGAGGATATCATCGGAGATAGAGAAGGATTCCTAGAACAGGAACTGTGGGTGAGCTTGAGGAGTCCAGCATAGGAAGTACACGGAGGGACCATGCTAGCAGCATTTGCACAGGCTAAGACAAGGCAACGTGGGAAAGCAGAGACGGGAAGTTTGGAAAGGAGGTAAACGGTACTCCCCACAAGATGGGTTACTGTGCATGCCAAAGGAAGAACCAAGATTATGCTATGTCCTACCCTACCTACAGAGAAAATGGCTATTTCTCCAAGGCTGATACGCAGAATTAAGAACAGTTACATAAAGCCCTTAATAGTTGCAAGCCCTTTTATGGTATATGCTGGTCCATATTATTTGTACCTAAATGATACCATTTCTACTCTTTACGTGACTTGAGCAGACGTGGAAGACAGACAGAGTAGACTTATACCATCTGCAATTCTTTTTTAAAATAAAGGAGAGTCTAATACATTAAGGTATTTCTTTAAAAGCTGGTTTTAAGTAGTAAGAGCAGTGAACTGCATAAAGAAAGCCCCTTCCCGTCTTCACAGGGGCTGACTCGTTTTAACAGTGTGTGGAAGCATGAAAGGGACTCTTGTAAGGACAGGTGGGTAAAGGTGCCCTGCACATTACGGTAACAGTAAGTAACAAGGAAAAACAAGTGAATAAAAGGTGCCTTCAGATATTCCGACCCCGATTCCGGGATCCAATTGGGGGGGGCGTGTTTGATGAAGAGGTAACGGAGGGGAGACGTGGTGGCGGGAGACTGGCAGAAAACACCGCACTCGGCCCCCGCCGACACCCTGCTCTGCTCCATGAACCAGCGACCGAACGCGCACACCAATGAATGGCGCGCCGCTGAATGGCCGGCGAGGCGCCGGCGCAGGAGGGAGTTTGCGGCGCAGTCGGAGTGGGGCCGGGAGGCGTCCGCGGCGGGCCGCGGAGGGCAGGGCCGCGGGCACCAGTCGTCGCGCGGCGCCTCTGCGGGTGGCCCTGTGAGGGGCCGGGCAGGTTGCGCCAGGGCGGAGGGGGAAGGGAGGTCACCGTTACATAACCCGGCGGCCGCCGCGCTCGGGACCCCGCGGGCCGTCAGGCCTCCAGAGAACGGCCGCCGTATCCGGCCGGCGCGCCCTCTCCGCCCAGCCTCAGCAGTTCGTGCTCCGCCGCCGCCGAGCGGGTCTGCGGCGCCTACAGGATGCGCGTGTCCGGTCCCGCCCCTCCCCCACCCCGGCCGGCCGGGGGTCGCTCACCTTCTGCGTTGCCCCAGACCACCATGCCCGGCAGAGCCGCCTCGTCCGGCTTCGCGGGCCCGGGTGCCGCCGCCGCCGCCGCCGCCGCACACTGTCCTCGCCTGAGCCGGGAGGAGGGCTGGGGAAGGAGTCACACAGCCGCGCCGCGGTTCACGCTCGTCCCACGCTCGCGGAGGCCGGCCTTGCGCGCTCCGCCGAGGCCCCGCCCTTCGCCCTCCGGCGGGCGCGCGCGCCGCAGCTCCGCCCCGCCCACCTCCCCTCAGCGGTCTGCGCGCTCCCTGGCTCCGCCCCCACACCTCCCTCTGCGGGCGGTGTCCTGCTCTGTGTGCGCGCCCGGGGAGCGGCTGGCCCCGCCCCGTCCGCACTCATCGCCGCGCGGCGCACGCGCTCGCCCGCGCCCTGCCTAAGGCGACCCCGAACATCGGGCGCGGCGCCGCCGAGTTCGGCAAAGGCCGCCACGCCCCTCCCCGGGCCCGCCCTCTTCTCACGCAGTGGTCCGCGGAGGCAGCGCCGCCGCGGCACGTGACCGTCTCGCTGGCGGGGGAGGGGCAAACGCGGTGCGGGCCGGCTTTTCGTATTGCGCAGCGGGTTCCGCACCTTGCGACCTCCGCACCTCGCGCTCGGGTCGCTGCCTCCGACTGGGCACTGATTTCCTTCGGCGAGTCCCCGCCGCCCTTGCCCCGCACTCCCCAGTCGGAGAGGACAAGCGCAGGGACTGACTGACCATGCTTGAAACCCTGGTGCTGCCGGAGCATACTTAAAACACGGGTCCCCCTCCACGAGCTGTTGATTTACAGTGACATCTAGTGGAGAAAGGGACACATGCACTGACACTTTCCAATGTCGGAGCAACCGAGAGTCACGGCCCATTTGGGTTGGTGGGAATGAACACTGCGCCAAGGGATGTAAGCGACTTGTGGTCAATTCCCGCAGGGGCATAAAACCCTTTCCTGGTCCACCTGTATATCTGCAAACCACGGCGGGTATCCCATCTTACATGCAGCACTGGGGTTACACACAAAAGCAATTTTCTATTAATGTTAAAATTATATATATTTATATTATATATATATAATTATATATATTATATAAAATTATATATAATATATAAAATATATATTATATATATAATATATTTTACATTATGCGTAAATACAATTTTAATTGAGGGCCTTCTAGCAAGACAATTGTCCCATAATGACCTCTTGGCAATGTCGATTTGCCAGGAGATCCCACATTGCTATCATAATAGTCTTTATTGTTGTAATGCACAAGCGTGAAGTGAACCTCGGTGTACGACACTTTCCCCCCTTATTCCCTTACCTAAGACGCCCAAAGAGTTTGCAAGTTCTTAGGAAACAACCAGCACTCTTTTGAAAGCTGATTTTGCAGAGCTGGAAGAATATTCAAATGACTTTTCTTTTCCCAAGCCCTTTCGTTTTGCCATTTTATAGACTTTTATAAATGTGCTTCAACTTTAGTACTCTTGTCTCTCTAACCTAGCAAATTCAGGTTGCATGCTTTCCTGAGACGTCATAATTGAATACAAATTGGTGTAATTTCAAGAGGCTTACAAACGGCTGCTGACTGCACCATCAGGGTATCATCTGCTGAGATGCCCCAGAAAAACAGTGGTAACCCCTTATTATGTTTTTTAATGTATATCTCTAAATGTCAGTATTTCTACTAATAAGAAATGACAAAGCTCGATTTTCACATTGAAAATAACCTGTGAACTCTACAGGAAATGTACCATTGTATTTCAATTTCAATTTCCTTTCCCACTCCTATTCCAGTCAGGGTATTTTTTAAATACATTTTCTCAAGAAAGAAACACAACATTGAGCTAACTGACCTTGGCAGCATCTTTATAAAATATAGTAAGATGGTATTAACCACACTTTAATGCAAACTAGTAGGCAGCCTCCAATTCACACTGCTTTCTAGATAAATAGGATAAAAAGAATGATGAAGAGTACATAAATAAAATGTATACAAACTCTAGAATCTTGGTACAATTTAGCCCAAGTTTTATTTTTGTCCATTCTAGAATATTATGTTATGCTATTCCATATATATTACACAATGTCTGAAGAGCCTTTTATTTCAATTTTACCCAGTCACCTACATTCATTCATTCATTTACCTACTTCCATTTATTCTCATGAGGACTATCCATCCCAGTCTAAGGGGGGCTGACCTGACCCTTCGGGTAAGGCAACTGAGATGTCTATCCTGGACCCCCACATTTCAGGAAGTGCTTTGAGGCACTCCACCTTATTCTTCTTTTCTGAACTTCATTAAAATTCATTTTTGAAATCTCTATTATTACTGACATCTCAAGGGACCTATGAAAGTGCAGATGAGTGACCCCTGAAGGGACAGCCCTGGGTAAGGACATGGTTCTGCTATCCTTTAATTGGCAATGAACTTTTCTTGGAAACATCCACATCTAGTCTCTCAAATACCAAAAACAGAAAATAAAAACATGAAACCATTAAAGAACAGAGGTTTGTACTCAGGTCCCTTGGGTGATGTACACACAGTTACTCATGTGATTTACTCATAGAAAAGAGCGATGGTGCTGATTGTTATAAGTCATTCAGATCATTATGCTGAAAGATGATATCATAACAAGGCAGGATGAGCACAAGCCTACAGAAACTTAGAAGGAATTTGGAACCAGAATTGGCCAGAAGAGAACACTTCCAAACTCGTTTTATGAAGTCAGACAAGGGCACTATAGGAAAAGAAAATTACAAGCCGATAGCCCTACAATATATGATTGTAGACATAAAAGAGCAGACTTGATCATTCTCAACACACACACACACACACACACACACACACACACACACACAATGGAAACTGTGAGGTGACAGATACATTAATTAACTTGATTGTGGTAATCATTTCAGAAAGTATACATGTATCAAATCATCACATTGTACACTTTAAATACATACAATTTTATTTGTCAATTACACTTTAATAAAGCTGGAAAAAAATTTCTTTCCTGTTTTCTGTCTATTTGTTCTGCCTTCTGTGAGATTTCTTCAATTTTATCTTCTAAATCTTCAATAACTTTAAAATTTCCTATCATATTTTACATTTCAAAGAGCTCCTTTTTTACTGTGAAGTTTCCTTATTTGTTTAAAATTACCATTCTATCTGTATTGCTTGAGATCTTCTTCCTTCCCTCTATGGATATTAATAATATTCATTACTTCAAAAGTTTTCTTCTGCTCCTTATGTCTCTATTTCGTCTCTTCACTGTTGTTTTGGTTTGGTTCTTCTCTTTCACATTAGACACTGTATTAGTCTGCTAGGGCTGCCATAACAAAATGCCACAGATGAGTGACTTAAACAACAGAATTTGTCTCACAGTCTGGAGTCTGGAAGTCCAAGAGTAAGTGCCAACAGGGTTGGTTTCTGGTAAGGCCGCTCTGCCAGGTTTGCAAACAACCACCTTCTGGCTGTGTCCTCACACGGCCTTTTCTCTTTGCATGTACAATACATTCATGGTGTCTCTTCCTCTTTTTATAAAGACACCAGTTCTATGGGATTAGGGTCCCACGCCTATGACTTCATTTACCCTTAGTTACTGCCTTAAAAGCCCTAACTCCAAATACAGTCCCATTGGGGGTTAGGGCTTCAACACATGAATTTGGAGGGTGGGAGACAATTTAGTCCATAACAGACACCTTCCTCAAATATTGATAACCATGGCTAGCTGTTCATGTTTGAGCATGAGGCCCTAAAAGCACTGTGTAGCATGGAAAGACCTGTTGAGTGATACGCTTCATTAGCTGACAGAGTGTCAGCTGGCTTCTTGGCTGGGGACCCTCCAAGAGGGAGACTAAGGCTGGCTGCTGGCTCTATGGTGCAAGTGGGGCAGGACCAGGGTGGGCATCTCAACCTCTGCCGATTGAACTTTCATTCAATCCCGTTTTCATCCAGGCATTCCCACCTTCAATTTGCCTTGCATCCTTCAAACCTGACTTTCTGTAGATCAGCCTCTCCAGGAGCAAACTTCTATTCTTTTGCTGGGGGTGGGGGTGGGGGGTGGGAAGGGCAGCCTCTGGGTACACAGGCTGTGAGGCCATCTAAAGGGCTTCACTGATTTTTGGTAGATTCCTCCCAGGTCTGTTCTGGCTTCTAGAGACATGCAGCAGCCAACAAACTGGGTGAAGTCCCTGTGCTGGTGAAGCTGTCCTTTTAGAAGGTAAAGGTGATCAATAAGCAAAAAGTTATGTCAGTAAAACATCAGGTAGTGGTAAGTGCTAGGGAGAAAGGTAAAACAGAAAGGAGGATGAGCTGGGGAAGGGTGAGTGTATTTACAGGGGGTGGTCAGAAACGCCCCCTCTGGTAAGGAGTCTTTGGAACAGAGACTAGAGGCAATGAGAGAAGAAGCCATGCAGGTATCTTGAAGAGGGGCATTCCAGGCTCAGAGGACAGTGAGGGCAAAGGCCCTGAGTTGGAAATAAGTCTCAATATTTACAACAATGTCATTGGATTAGAGTAACCAAGAGGGGAATGGTTGGAGATGAAGTCAGGGGGATTGCAGAAAGCCAGTCATGTTGGGCCCTGGACCTGTCTGCTGAGCATCATGGTGTGTTGAGCAAAAGAGCAATGATAATCTGACTTACTTTTTAAAAGAATCCCTATGGCCGTGGTGTGGGGAAGACTGGAGGAAGAGCAGGTTGTAGAGGCAGGAATCAGGAATTCTGCTTTAACCACGTTAAGTTTGAGATATCTATTAGATATGAAAATGGAGGTGCTGAATAGGCAGTTAGATATTCAATTGCCAAGTTTGGGGAAATGTCTAGATTGGGATATATACATTTTGGAGTTGTTAGTTTATGATGATGTTTACATGCATGCAGCTGGATCAATCAGGAAATGGGTGTAGAGAGAGAAAATGTTTGATGACTGAAGTTTGGAACATTGTGATACGAAGGTGTTGTCGGTATGATGGGGAGCCAGCAAAGGAGGCTGAGAAGGGGGGAGCTGCCAGTGAGATAGAAGGAGAAGTAAAAGAGAGCAGTGGTCTGAAAGCCAAAAAAAAACAACAAGTGTTTCAAGGATGAAAGAAAGAGTCACACACTGCTGATAATTCAAGTAAGGCAAGACCAAGAATGGATGCTGAACTTGGCAATGTGACTAGTGACTTGGAAAAGTCCTATGGTGAGGTGGGGACAAAATCTTGATCAATGCAACAGAAAATAAGAGGAGAGAAAGAGAATGGATCCAGGTGAGAGGTGATGCTGCCTTCATCCAGGCTGGTTGTGGTGGAGGCAGTGAGAAGTGGTCAGACTGTGAAGACTTGGTTTTAAGGCCACGTTAACAGGATTTGCCCCATTTAGAGAAAGGGAAAAGAGGGAGGAGCAGACTTTCAACCAGATTTCCTGTTAGCAGCCTCACCCTCATCCCTGCCTTCAGAGGGGCTGAATGCTTCTAACGCCTGAGGTTTGTCAGGTTGTTCCTCCTGTCACCTCACTGAAGTCACTTAGCTTTCAGCTTCTCCTGGTTGGCCAGGTCAGTCTCCACTCATCCTTCTGATTTCCAGCTTCCAAAGTTTTGTTGACATGTCTTTTCGCCCATTCTCCTTTTCCTTGTGTGTTTGAGTCCCGTTTTATTTAAAACAACAACAACAAAAATCCTTTTGTACTCAATTTTGTGAGATTTGGAAAGGGACAGGGAAAATAATGTATGCTCAATCCAGAGTCTAACAGCAAGTCTCCATGTTTGATGTAAAAAAAAAATTAACATGATTTTTCTCCAGTTAGTTCAGGTCAGTTGGTCCTTCAGAGAGTGTGTTTTCTGAATGAGGTAGACCAATAGTCTATCGGAGTGACAGATTTTCTTCCTGCCTTCCTCCTCTCTCATTTTCTAATTCTCCTTCTCTTGAATGAAGTGATGTGTTCTAACCATGAATTGCTTAGGAATACTACCACTGGGCACCAGCCTGGAAAAAAGTATGCCATCCCATTTAAAACCTCGAGGGACATTTGCTTATGGGGGCTTGTGTGGGTCTGTGTGTATATTTGAATTTGAGGGTATGTCCTGATGAACATTTATCCTTAGGATAGAGAGTCACAAAGAATCACATGCATGTAACTGCATTCTACCTCCATTTATCATAGGCCTGTAGGCAGGTTCCCAGAAATCGGAACAGAGAAAGCGTTTCTCCCTGGAGCATTCAACCCTGGGAGCCTATCCTTACAGATTCTTGCGGCTGATTCCTGAGAGGACTCCTAGGCTCCCTCTCAGGGCCTTTCCAGGCCCTGGCTCCCAGCCCTGTCTCTGCCCTGAGCACCAGGGGCCTATGTCCTCGGATTGGATTTCTCTTTCTGGTTCGAGCTGACTCAAGTTGGTTTCAGTAACTTGCAACCAAGGGGTTCTAAGATTAAAGATCTGTGTCTCACTAATCTGGAAGGTTAATCAAACTTTCCATGGAGAGTTAAAGCAGTATAGCTCTTCCTACTGACATCACACAGGTCCAAGGCCTGGGCTTAGGACGACCAGCTCCAACTCAACTTTCCTGGAGGCTAGCAAATTCCCATGATCTTGGACCATTCGTGGGGCTTTAGCAGAACTTGGTCTCAGGGACTAGCCATGTGCCACCATATGGAGAAAGCTGCAAAAGGACATAGGCCGAATTTATCAGCACTTCCCTTCCCCCTTCACTAGAACAGTAAGCAGGAACATTCTAAATTGCCCTGAATCTTGGGCTTAGTGGAAGAGGTTTAGAAATGTACTCCTAACTAGCATGGGAGACATGAGAATCACATTGCTGGATTAAAAGTAAGTGTACTTCCCCAGATTTAATGTCCTAAAAATGCTATATATCTTGTTTTTAGACTGTCTTAGACGAGGGCTTTTATAAGGTCTGTCTATAACTAGAATCCAATGCATTAGGAAAGCCTAAGGGGAAAATACTCCCAAAGTTATCCAACAAATCAGCAAGAAAACTGAAAATAAAGCCCAGAGACTTTTACTGCCCACTGTATCAATAACACCTCCCGG
The DNA here is from genome assembly GCF_001890085.2 of Hipposideros armiger. Lineage (NCBI taxonomy): Eukaryota > Metazoa > Chordata > Mammalia > Chiroptera > Hipposideridae > Hipposideros > Hipposideros armiger. Next base: position 168,946 of record NW_017731900.1, on the reverse strand, counting down.
GACCTGCACGGACCTTGAAGGATGGAGCCTGCTGGATTTTATTGGAAGAGTTCCTTTTGTGTAGGTGTTCCAAATGCAAATACTGAAGGCAAAAAAAAGATTAATACCTGTGTTGTGAAAATGATGACTTACATGGATCGTATTCAAACATAAACGACACTTTAAACGGAGACACAGTTCTGTTGTAGAAACACCAATGGACAGGAAGTCAGGGACCAGGTTTCTGATTCTGACTCTGGCACTAACGAGCTGCTTAATTTTGGACAAATGGTTTAACTTCTCTGGATCTCAAAGTCCTAGTCTGTTAAAACAAAAGGGTTGTAGTAGACGATGTTTTCCATAGTTCTAAAATTCTATGAAAAGCCTTAATTTTAAGGTTTAAAGACTCAATAAAAATGAATCGGAGTGATGGTTGTATCATGCCGTACTGAGATATTCAAAATAACACAGTTTAATCCAATTTTAAAAAGCCAAAATGGTTAAAAACATATTCAATTAAAAATAGAAAAAACAATAGAGAGGGCTTTTGTTTCTGACCTTTTTTTTTTTTTAAGATATGAGGAATCCAGAATAAAGGGAATGATAAAAGACAAGCAGAATTAATCATTATATGAATTTAATCAGAGAAAGGTTAAAAAAATCAAGAGGCTCAATATTGCAAGCAGCATTCATAATCATAGGCTTTTAAACCACATACACATCAAATGTTTTCACATGGGGGAAAAAAGGTCTCAGAGTACAAAAGGGATAAAGAAAGACGAGGTTTTAAAAAGATAATTTCATTACTCACAGAGGCAGAGAATGGAGAATAGCCCAAACGAAGAACCTTATATATGGGAACACCAGCTGATATATTCAGGAGATTGAGTGAAAGGGCAGTGATAGTAGAAATGGTTATTAACAGGCAGAATGTGTCTCAGCTAAGCAAAGCACCAAGCTCAGATGTTATCGTCTCAAAGGTGGTCAGCAAATAAGCAGAGATACAGATGAAACTTAAAAAATACATATAAAAAAGAAAACCAACCAATGTGAAGAAAGATTCCAAAGTAGAAAGAAGCACAATTATCTTGAAGGGAAAACAACAAAAACCACAAACAAACAAAACCTGAATGACTACAGCAGAATATAAAATAGTTTAGGCAAAGGAAAAATCCATTGGGGGAAAACAGCCGACAAGAAAGTTTGGGAAAGTAACAGGAATTTTTAAAAGCACAATTTGGTCCCATTTTAAGACACAAGTTATTTCACCAAACTTTGGGCATTTCTGAAGCTTCCTACAGTAATTATGAAGAAGGAAAGGTGATGGTTGGACCGTTCAGCACACACCAAGTTTTAATAAGGATTATTTGAAAATTCCCACATGGAAAATTAGTTTCAAATGCTGAGTCAGAGCCCAGGCAATTGCCCCATTTAAGAGCCAGGAAGTGGTAGGAAAGGTGGCCCATCAATAGCCCTGGGACTAGAACACTGCTCAGAAAGCCCAGATCCCAAGAGGGAAACCTGGGAAGGACAGCAGGAAAAAAGAAAATAGTGAGGAAAGGACTAGGAAAGGGGCTTCTCAGGGGAACAGCATCTGTGCAGTTTGATTCCCTCTGCTTAGCAAAATTCTGATCTTGGTATCCAAGACCCTGTGATAACTGAGTCGGCTTCTTCACCAACATCACTTCGTTGCACTCGCCCCTTAACTCACCACTTTGCAAACAAACTTTGTGCCTTTCCTTGACTTAGCCTCTGGTACTTGACCCTCATATATTCCTTGTGAAATACTTTTTCCAAGGTCTGTTTTGCCAGCTCCTCCCCATGAAGTCTCAGCTCATAGCTCACCACTGCAGAATGACCTCCCATGAACAACCTGGCTGAAGTTGCCACCACCACCCTTTTTGTTCACTTACCATCATGTACCTGGCTCTATTGTCTGTCTCCTCTTTTATCACATGCTCACATGGTCTCCATCATCGTCCTCCTTCATGGAATACAAGCTCTCTGAGAAGAGGTCCTTGGTTGGCTTGTTCAGCACTGTGCCCCACCACCTGGCACACATTGGTTGCCTGAATAAATTAATGATAATTACTCAGTTCCTACCAATTCTTCTGCCAAGTGTCCCTTGTTCTTCCATCTTTGTTCCCATGACTCTGGCCTTAGCACAATCCCTCATCTCTTCACTCCTAGACAAGCACAACAGCTTCCTAAGTAATTACATTGTCCCTTTCTGTGTTCCTCCCCACATGTTACTTTCAGATGATTCGTCCTAAAACATAACTTTGTTATGACTCTGCCAATGATGACTTTGTCAGTGTACTCCAGCCACAGACCACCAGGGTCACTCCCGTCATTGAACAAGTTGGGTTTATTACTACAGAGATCACCCACCTATAGGGGAGTATCTTAGTCAAAGGGTGAGAAAGAATCTGTTGGATTGTCAGAAAAGTCATGACGCGTTTCTGCCACAAAAAACAGAAAAAATAGGTCATGACTTTTCCAACAACCCAATATTATATAATTTGGCTTTGTTGGGTGATTTGGAGGAAGGTATAAGGAAGTGGGGGTACACTGTAGGTTGATGTTGTCAGAAAGCAGAGCTAATTCTATGATTGTATGTTTCAATAGATCTTTTCTGTGAAAGAAGAGACTAGACTTAAGATAAAATTGTAATTGGTAAAGAAGTAGCAGTCACTCATTTGGCTGTGATGGTGCTTTTTGAGTGGCAGAGTGACCTTATTTTTTCTATGCTTGGGCAAAATTATGAAATGAGCTTGTTTTGTTTCATTTTATTATGGTCTCAGAGTGACCTTGTCTGGGAATTTTTTGTATCTAAGAGGAGACCAATATGCCCAGTTGTGGGAGTCAAGTCAGCTTCTGCATGTCAGGGGCTGCTCTTTTTGTTCTCTCTTTCTTCCCTTTTGGCTGAGGGCAGATAGGCCACAGGACATTAATTAGGATATCCAGATTTTCACCATTGCCAAGAGTTTGTTGATTAAGAATAGAAAAGTGTCTTGGAATGTAGCCTGTGGTTGATCTAAGGTTAATCTTTCCTTCTCCTGTTGTAGGATGAGTTGTTGAAACTGATGTGACAGTGGCTTTGCAGAAGCATTTAAGACTCTGGACAGGATACATTAGCCAACTGCCATACAGGCAATTATCAGAAGCACAATGACTGTTGGTTGCTGTAACAGTTGCTGAAGCCAAAGACCCAGATTATGAAACTCAGGCAATGAAAATGTGTCCCATAATCCACCTGAGTGTGTTTGAGAGGGCCAGATGGCTTTTCCTTTTAGTTATAGACTGTTCTGTTTACCCTGGAGTATTTACATAGGTGCAACAGAGTGTTTGCTGTGGCACCAACTCCCTCTTGGCTGGCTATGAGGAAATTAAGGGATAATACGATTGTCCATGACAACTCTAGCTAGTGAGTCTACATTAGCTCTTTGGGTTTTCAGAGCAGTTGTGTCATTTATGACTTCTGCTAAAGGTAAAGACAAGTCTCAAACCACTTTTCTAATTGTATCATCCCTATTGTGGGAATGCCCCTGGAAGTTCTCTCCAATAATCTCTGCTTGCCTCATTTTGGAAGCTTTGGGTATCCTTCTCAAGAAAATAGGGTCCAATTGCTCTGAATACACAGATCAGTGAGTGTGCGGTAGAGAGGCACGATCCTGAGGTCCAAATACGAAGACAAATTGAATTGGGAGTGTATTATTTGTTACAAGAGGAGTGAATCCCTGTTGTGTCCTTCAAGATGGACAGATTCCTTGAGTGGAATTCCATTGTTCCTGCAAAGGAGGCTGAAGTTAACCTCTGAAGAGAATAAACTATCATTATCAGGATAGCCCTGATATTAGAGCCTATTCCTGACTGACTTTCCTATTCCTGGCTTTGCCAATAGGATCATAATGATCTCAGCAGAAACACTCAGTGATGGAAAGGTCAAAGTCCAACTTTTGCAAGCTTGGAGGTTGGAATTAATGATGGGAAGGAAATCCAAGCGCCAGAAGGGATTTGTTAAAGGGAATTTTCCTTCTGAAGGGTTTAAAGCATTAGCTATTAAGTTTTCGTCAATGGGGTCAGTTAAGGGGTTACAGGTTCAGCAATCTATTGGATTCAGAGTAGCAGCTATGGTCTGGAAAAAACATGTAAGAGAGTTTTGCTTTTCCTTAAGGGGTAGAAGAAGACCATGGTGGGGGCGGGGGGTTCAGAAATAAAAGGATGAGTATAAGAGGGATTATATTAGTGTTTTGTTTTGGAAGGCGTTCAAGTAGAATAACAGGCAAACTTGTGTAGTAAAGGGAAATCAGAAAATTGTTGAAGAATCTGAAAATTCATCTTGTTCTATCAACTTGAGTGGGAGCTGTCCACTTCTGAGGTCTATTATTTGTTCCATCATCTTGGGTAGACACTGTCAATCTCTAAAGTTGGCAACTTCTAGAGCACTGCCCAAAACCCTTGGTTTAAGGTCTCAGAATAAATGTCCAGTAGTCAAGAGGAAGTAACGTATATCTTTTGGCCTGGGAAGCATGAAACCAAGAGCCAATATCTTGGAGTTTTTGATTTTATTTTTTTTGGTAAGTTTTAATCTCAGATGCCTTTAGTAATGATGTTTCCTTCAATAAATTGCAAGAAAGTTGAGAACATGTAATAGATCACATACGAATAGTTCCTAGACCTCATTTGAATTTGATTGCATCTGCAAAGACCCTTTTATTATGTAAAGCCACATTCATAGGGGTTAGGATTAGGACTTGAAGATACCTTTTTAGGGGACATAACTCAATCCATAACAGGTAGAATCTAAGATTGGTGATAAATTTCCAAACACATGGGGCAACCTGTTACTTATAAAGAGTTAATCTGTGGAGTTTCATCTTATAGACATCAGAGCTAATGGCAATACTTTAGGCTATGGAAATTAAGGGTTTCTGAGAGGTATGCTAATTGTGTTTTAGAATTCCACTAGTTCAAATTTTTTTTTTTGAGCATTGTGGACAATCAGTTTTAGAGTAAAAAATAAACTTTACAGAGTTCATTAATAACAATACAGTAAAACGAATGTCCCTCTTACTGGAGAAGTGGGAATTCTCCAAGTTGGAAAGACAAAAGCAAGAATTTTTTTCTTTCTTTTTTCTGTTTTTCTTCTTCTTTCTTTCGTCATAGTTAGAGCAGTAGCTCTTTGGCCAGAAGATTCAATCTGCTCTGAAAATAAACAGGCAACAACCAGAATATATTCATACCTCATTGCAGGAGGTATTTATAGAAAGCCTATACGGAGTGTTTAAAGGGCCGTTCAGGTTTGGTTTCTGTCCACATCTGGTCTTCACAGTTTTGCCAGGACTGTGTCACTGGCTGGTAAGATGTATTTTGGGAACATCCTCTCATGCCTCTAAAATTTCCCCACTAATGTCAGTGTAACACTGTTGCCAATTGATTTCTATTATGTGTAATATTATGAAGCATTTCTGGTAAACTCCATTTTCAATTTTTTTTTCACGCTACCAGTTGACCATCCTGAGTGCCAAATGTTATCTATGTGCAGTGAGCATCCTGCCTATTGCCACTTGCATTTTTATAAATCAGGGGCTTGTCTCTGGTAGTTAATAATAGTCTCTCTGAATTCCTCCAAGGCCTTTCTTTTCCGTGTGATTAGAGGAGCAATTATCTTGGTTAATGTTGCCCTTTTGGGCATAGCGGTCAGCTAAAACATTTCCATGAGATTCAAGGTCTTTGCATTTTGAATGACCTTCCACTTTTATTGCAGCTATTTCCTTAAGTAAAACCAAAGTGTTCAAACTTCTTTAGTCTGTCGTCCAGTTTGTATAGGGGATCCTGTCAATGTAAGAAAACCTCTTTGTTTCAGAAGCATCCCACAGTTGAAGTCATAGGCTGCTCCAAAAACATACCCACTATCAGTGTAAATATTTGCTCTTTTATTCTTTTCCGGTTGGTGGCCCGGGTGAGGGCCATTAACTCAGCCATCTGGGCTGATCTGATTTCTGGGAGTAGTTTATGTTCCACAGGTGAATTCAAGTTTGTGATCGCCTGACTTGGTTTCATATTGCTTTGCACTATTTCCCTTCCAATAGGAAGACGACCTCTGGCTTCAGGGAAGCCACGGGACTGTGTCTGTTTTCTGCTTAGAAATGCATCAGTTCAGCCACATCTAGGAGCCTCCTGGGCAGTTCAGTTCCTCCATCTGGATCGGGGGCAGGGTAGAGGAGAACTCTTGCAGCATCCAAAGAGATTTTGATCACTTAACTGATGAAGCCAGCAGATGGCTAACACAGATCAGAATGGAGAGAGCAAACAGGGTGGTCTGACAGCAAAGAGCAAGTGTGGGGGCAGGGTGTGCTCAATGCAGGAAGTAGGTCTGAGGGGCTTCAGTGATGATCCTGGCTGGGCACTGAGGGGGTCCCCCACCCCACACTCAGAGGCAGCCACCAGGTAATCACTGCCAGGAGCACAGTAGGCAAGAAGGGACAGCTGAGAAAGGTCAGTGTTTGAACAAGGACCATCTGGAATAAGCACTAATCATCTGAGAAAGAGTAAAGGACTTTGGCTGGGATTAAAAAAAAAAAAAAAGAAAAAGAAAAAAAGCCCAGCAACTGATGTAAGTACTAAGGGCCTCACTTTATTGACATATATAGTTTTTATGAGGGAGCAGCATTTATTTTTATGGCTGAATTAATGGACTTCTAGAAATAAAAATTGAATATAGAGAAGAGAGCAACATTTACTACTCATGTAACATTAGAAAGATCTCTAACAGCTTTTCTTCTTCTTTCTCTCCTTCCTTCTCCCCCTTTCCCTGCTTTTCCCTCCCTCCCTCCCTCCCTCCGTCCCTCCTCCCATACTCATTTACTCAACATCTATTAAGTGCTAGACATTGTGCTAGGTATTGCAGATCAAGAGATAAAAGACAGGGTCCCATCCAGGCCTCACAGTCCAGCTCTCAATCTGGTGTCATAAAAGTTTGCACACAGGTGATTACCAGGTAATGTAGGCAGGGGTGGGATGGAACCTTGAGCAAGGTGCTTCAGGAGTGCAAATGTGGGCCCCCCATGAAGATGGCAGGAGGGAGAGAAATAAAAGAAGGTTGAATTTGGGGGTGGGTAAGCTTGAGTGTTTTGAAAGCTAATAAGGAATGAACTGAGTGAAGTTGGAGAAAAGTAGTCTAGGAAGTGGGAATAAGGCAAACAAAGATATCAACACATTAGAGTTGGGCTCAGTTCAAAACCCTCAAGGAGGCTCAGCATGATTGGAGTCCCCTATGGGGGGAGTGAGTAGGCTGAGATGAGACACAAAGGCAAGGTCACTAAGGTCTTATATATCAAAAAGATTGGAGTGTCTTCTAAAGCAGCGATTGTCAACGTGGGGAGATTTTGCCCCTTAGGAGGCACTTGACAATGGTTGGAGACAATTTTCATTGTTACAACTTGGAGAGAGGTGCTACTGCTATCTAACAGGCAGAAGTCAAGGATATAACTTAACATCATACAAGGCGCAGGACATCTCCCTAGGGCTGGCTACTTAATTTGCAAGGTCCGGATGAGAAGGTGGCATTTGACCTAAGAGACATTGATCAGGGTTCCCTTTGACAACGAGTATACCAATATCCGATTATTTGTGTCTTTGTTTGCTTCTTACAAAGTTTTCCATTTTAATGTTTGGAGCAAATATATTCTTATTTCTTTGTGCTGGGTCCATAAACCAACAAACCTAGAACAGCTCATTATGGTAAGAAAAATATACTATTTTTCTAGATAATAAGAATGTGGGGAGGGTGGGACTTACCCACAAATCGTTCAGTACTGAAGTCCAGACTCTAAACACTTTGCAGACCACCTGCCTAGCTCACCACAGCCCTTCACATTGGTCTTGGAGGTCAGGACAGTGCATGGGACTTCCTGAAGTCTGGGAGGATCCTGGATCACCATTCCTCATGCAAAAGCCCGCCTCTGTGAGTTCCTGCAAATCTCCTTCGTGGTCAGAGCCCTCCCTGATCTTATCTTTATGCACTCTGTGTTACAGCTGTTACCTCTCATGCATCCCCACTGTTGACTTCAGACGTGGAATTTTCTTTTTTTTTTTTTTAAAGATTTTTATTGGGGAATTGGGGGGATGGGAACAGCGCTGGGGAATTGGGGAAAGGGGAGCAGACAAGTTGCTGTTGTTTTGTTCTTCAATCTAGTTGTGGAGAATGTTGCTTCACTGGCCCAAGTTGGCACCATCATTGCGCTCTTCTCTGGCGAGGCAGATCAGTCGCCGGCTTCTGGACGGCCGCTCACTGCGGCTGCTGGCTGCTCACGCTGGCTGCTGGCTACATACGGTAGCCCATGGCAATCCACTGCCACAGGGACTGCAGCCCACGCCGTCGCCGGCGACTCATGGCAGCCCAGCTCCAGGTTGAGCTGTTGTTCAGCATCTTAGCTGTAGAGGGCAGTGTCACTGACCCTCATATGTGGGATCCGAACCGGGGCCCTCTGGCATCCCAAGCGAGTTCTTAACCATCGCGCCACTCGGCCGGCCCCAGACGTGGAATTTTCAATCCATAGCAGCTCTTTGGAGATTCTCAGACCAAACCTGTACACTTTCAGGATGAGTCGCTCATAGGATGATACATATAAAGTGTCAATCCAGTGGGAAAGGACTGATGGGTGAAGACTCAGACCCTGTTCCTTGTCAGACACTGTCAGCTAGTGTAACCTGATGGAGGGGCTCCTTGAAAGAGGGAAACAGCTTTTCTGACCTCTCACAGACATTCATCTTAGCATTGCCCATGGATCCTCCCTCCAATCTTAAAAAATCCATATGAATTCAAAGAAATTAGATCTACAGACTTTATCCAACTGTGACTTGCTCTTCTTCCCTCCCTCCCTTCCCTTCTCTTCTCCCTCTAGGAATCAGGTGTGTGTGGCAGTCAGCAGGTCTCAGTAAATGGCAGGCATGTGTGCATGGGTATATTACCTGAAATGCCAACATGGGAGGGGAGCATAGGGATCATATAGTCCAACTGGTTGACCTCCCAGATGTGGCAAACATGGCCCACAGAAGTTAATGCACTTTTTCAAGGTCATAGGTAGTTTGATTCCTGGCACCACCCCCTGGATTTTAGCTGTCTCTGCTGGAATTCTTAGTGCCTCCCACAGGCTTGGAGCAAATAAATTGAAACCATTTAAAAACCTGTATTTTTGTCCTGCACACATTCTTTGGTGTGTGTTTTGGCCATTGCTGAACTCGAGGTTTGAAGCTATCATTTTCATACTGAAACAAAACAGAATAAAACAAAACAGCCCATTCAAGATGATTTACAAATCAAAGACAACTCATAACAATACCTGGCAGTTCCAGAGAGCTTTTTATCTGCAGAGCACTTCCTAGACAATAACTAATGAAATGTCCAACTCCCCTTAGGAATATAGACACACACATTCCCACACGCACCAGCAATTTAATTTACATCAAATGAAGAAAAAGATGTTCTGAAGTGTCATTCCATGAAATCATAATTACAACCTCAAGCCCAGGATAAACATGTTTAACCCTCCCACCAAGGCAGTGATTGCTCTCCCACTGGGGAGTTGCCACTTAGATTCCAATGCTGCCTGCAAGGTGAGGATAGTTCAGGAGTGTTCACATAAAGTCAACTGTCTCTGGGATCAAGGTTCCATTTTAAAGACACTGACCTTCGGTCAATGACTTGTTAAGGAGCAAAGGAGGGAGCACTGGTCGGATTCGACTGTGGGCCTTCCTCCTCCCCTGGGCCTCTACCCTTCTCTCTTCTTCAGGCCTGTCTAGCTTTCCTGGCACCCCCATCTCTCCACAGTCTCCTCCTGCTAATCAGGGGGAAACAGTGCGATAAGATGTCAGGGACTTCCTCTGTGACGCCTTGTGGAAATATGGGTTTTTACAAGGAGGACCCCAGAGGTGGACTTCCAGTTTTCAGTCACTGAGGGAGGTAGATAGAGCAGCCTACCCAGCACTCCACAAACCACACCATCTGGCTATCACCCACCTCTGCCTCCCCAAGATCTGGTGCTGTGGTGCTGCGACCAGGCTCATGTGTCCACCTGAACACTCAACATCTTGGACGCTTTCCATGGTCCTTGCTCTACTTATCTCGCTGATTTACTTGCTTTGAGATGACTGCAGCCACCAACTGAGATGTCTCCAAGTCCTGTGTCAGGGGTGTTCTGGGCTAAATGGCGGTTCCCTTAGGAGCACGGTGGCTGAATGCAGAACTGCCCTCCAGGTCAGCAGACTCAGTCAGAATCATTCTGATGGAAAGGATTGAGCCCTTTCACTTGCTGTCTACCTCTCAGCCTTTCCCCCCATGGCTGAGGCCCTGCGACCTCCACCTGCAGGCCACCTACCCCAGGCTCTGTCTCTGTGCTATTCCCAAGTCACATCTCAGTGTCTGGGCAGCTCACGGTCAAGTGCTCTTGCTGCTGGTTCAGCTCTTGTGTCACAGGACTCACAACCGATTTCTGTCATTGTTCCTGGGATAGATTCCTGCTTTATACCCAGGGTAGGATGTGCTGTGCTGACCAACAGCGAGTCAGAACCACCTGGCCTGGCTTCTGAGTGTGGCTTTTTCAAGGCCAGTCTAGAAATGGTCTCAACATGGCCTGTGATGGGGAAGACACTTCTGTTTCCAGGGGGCATTTTTAAGGCTAAATTAAAGGTGGATACTCCAAATCCACCTCACATTAGACTCATGGGTGTGGTAGAAACAACAAAGGCCAAGTGCAGCCAGGAGGGAGGGGAGGTCTCCCATGGATCCCACTAGGTGTACTGACCAGAGCCTCGGGAAAGCAACAGCAGGAATGAGAAAACCAGAGCTTGTTAGCCAAAGGGGCAGCCGGGGGGTGAGGCAACTCAGTGAGGCTCCTAGCAACATGGATTCCAGAAGTCCAAGGCCATTTCAGAAAGTGAGTTAGATGGAATGAGAAGGAATGCAGGCCACAAACAATGCAGGGCAGCCCATCAGAAAGCCTGACTTGCATCAAGCTTATCCCCTATATGGAAATTCTCCTGCCACTGGCAAACATTAGGGCTCAATTTTATTAAAGGTGAGAGAGACACGATCAAGATGGCCAAAGAGAAATAATAATAATAAAAACAACAACAACAACAACAACAACAATAAATCCACAACTGCACTAAAAAACAAGGAGTGCCTTAAAAGGTCCAGGAACTTTGAGGCATCTCTGAAGGATAGAAGAAGCCTAGGATCATGAGGAAGAAGGAAACCATGGTCCTGAGGTTTCCCCAGGACTAAAAAGATGAAGGGCTGCTCCAGGGTGCAGCGAGCTTGGAGGTCAAGGATAATGGGAGGGTTCCTGGTGAGGGGGAGGGGATGATCTCTTGGGATATCATATAGGAGCCACCTCTCCACCCCAAGGCCAAGAAGCAGGCAACAGAGGTGTCAGTTCCCCATATAGAGCAGGGGGTTCAGATGGTTGTGGAGGGGCCAGGTGCGGCCCTAGCAACATCCAGGAGGGATGGGTTGCTTGCTACATCCAGGAGACAAGATGCAGTAAGTACAAGGAGCATTGGCAGAAAGGCTGAAAACGCAAATGTGAAGTTGAACACAGCCAATAACCCCGAGACATTTGAAAAAAGCCATAAAAGAGAGGTACGAACCCCAAGAAATGGAAAAGTTTACATTCAAAGAAGCAGAGTTAATAGAGCAAACGGAACAAGAATTTGGCACATATATAATTAGAATCCTCAGAGAGAACTAAAATGATATTGCACCCATAAAAAGGAATGTTTTAGAGATCTTGGAAATGAAAAATTTGATGATTGAAATAAAATTCTCAGTAAATGGGCAGAAGCATTGAAGCTGATAAAGAGAATAAGTAGAAAGGCTGAGCCAAGGAATTTCCTCAGAATAGTAAAAATGTACAAGGAGACAGAAACTATAAAAATAGTCAAGAGAATCGGAAAATAAAACCCCAAAGTTCCCAACATTCATCTAACAGACCTTTAGAAGAACAGGGACCATTAAGGAGAGAGTATATTCAGGAAGGAAGGGAGAGGACAGTGTCTCCGAGTGAGGGCAGGCACGGGCCCCAGCGTGAAAGTGCCCAGGGACAGCTGAGCAGAATCAAGGGCAAACAAGACAAAAACAGACTCTTATCAAGCAATGGCCTGGTGAAATTCCCAACATCAACTATAAAGAGAAAACCCTAAATGTTTCTGGGAGGAGGGGGATCAGAAGGGGAGGAACTATATGACCACAACGATAACACTGGGTACGAGAAGAAACCGGTGCAATAACTCCCCAACTTCGAAGGAAAATCCTTTTGCGTTGGCATTCCACAAGTGAAACAAGAATCCAAGAATGAGGGCCCAAAGGGAGGTATTTTCAGACATGCAAGGATTCCAAAATTTTACGTCTCAGGTCTGATCTGAAAGAATTCACTCGAGGAGTATGATACAAGAAGCAACAAAACAACTGGGAAGCCTTATTATGAAGTCTAAATGAAGTACTGACTATTTTGAAAATTGAGATATAATTCACATACCACAAAATTCATCCTTCTAAAGTGTACAATTCAGTGGCTGTTAGTATATTCACAATGTTCTGCAACCATCACCATTATCTAATTCTAGAACATTTTCCTCACCCCCAAAAGAAATCCTGTGCCCATCATAAGTTGCTCCTCCTCCTCCCCTCCCCCCTGCCACTGGCAACTACTAATCCTCTTTCTGTCTCTAGATTTGCCTATTCTAGACATTTCATATAAATGGAATCACGCAACAGGTGACCTTTTTTATTAGGCTTCTTTCACTTAGCATGATATTTTTGAGGTTCATCTATGTTGTAGCATCTATCAGTATTTCATTGTATGGGTATACCTATTTTGTTTATTGGACATGTCAGTTTATAGACTTTTGAGCTGTTTTCACTTTTTGGTTATTATGAATAATGCTGCTATAAACATTTGTGTACCAATTTTTGTGTGACTGTATGTTTTCAATTCTCTTGTGTATCTATCGAGGAGCAGAATTGCTGGGTAATGTAGTGGCACAGTGTTTAACTTTTGAGGAACTGCCAAACTGTTTTCCATAGTGGATATACCATTTTATGTTTCCAACAGCAATATTAGGGGCCCAATTTCTCCACATCCTCATCAACACTTGTAATTGTCTGTCGTTTTGATTGTAGCCATTCTACTGAAAGTGAAGTATGATCTTATTGTGCATTTGATATGCTTTCCCTAATGACTAATAATGTTGATCATTTCATGTGTTTATTGGACAATTTTTATATCTTCTTTGGAGAAAACTCTATTAAAATTCTTTGCCCACTTTTAAATTGGGTCATTTGTCTTTTTGCTGTTGAGTTGTAAGAGTCGTTTATGTGTTATGAACACCGGACCCTATTAGATATATGACTTGCAACTATTTTCTCTGGGTTGTCTTTTCACTTTCTAGATGGTGTCCTTTGAAGTCTAAAATTTTTTAATATTCGTGATGTTCAATTTACCTAGTTATTCTTTGGTTGCTTGTGATTTAACTGTCATATCTAAGAAACCAGTGCCTAATCAAGGATCATAAAGATTTACAACTATATTTTCTTCTAAGAGTTTTATAGTTTGAGCTCTTACAATTACATCTTTGCTCCATTTTGAGTTAATTTTTGTATATGTTGTGAGATAGGGGTCCAAATTCATTCTTTTGCACATGAATATCTACTTGTCCTGGTACCATTTGTTGAAATGTTGATTACTTTTAAAAAGTCCAATTTGGAACTAAAAATTCCCAAATGGTATCAATATGGGAGACTGAGGTGGAGTTATCCAGTTAGCTAAGGTCTTTTTTTATTGGGGGATATAGATATTAATTCTAGGCATTGACAGAAAAGCATGTAATTATGCTTGTATGTTAAAATCTAAGAAGAAACCCATTAGAGGAAAGAGTGGAAGAAATAAAACTAGATAAATTCAACAAAAGACAGAGAAGAGAAAGAAACTATAAAAAAGTGTGACAAATAAACACATGGTAAGATGGCTGGAAAATCCAAACATATCAGTAATCATAATAAATGTGGCCCTGTGAAGTTCATCTATTAAAAATATGGACATACTCACAGTACGTAAAATCATAAGTCCAACCATATGTTCATTGTAACCATTATGTAAGAGGCAAATCTAAAGCAAAATCACAGAGGAAAACAAAATATCCTGGGATGAAAAAATGATACAGGCAAGCTAACATAAAGGAGCCATAGCAATATGACATGGGACAAAATAGAATATGAAGGGTGGCCATCTTGCTGGGAGCTGAAAAGGGTGGCAAACCTCATGGTCTCCTGAGGCCCTGATCAAAACCACCCAGGTCTTCATTCTAGTTTAACAGGGTGTTAAAATGGGACTCCTTTTTTCTCGTTAAGAGTTGTTAGCGTGCTGTGTGTCCCACCCCATTCCAGGGCATTTCTCCTTTACTTCAAATGTAATGAGAAGGGCCAAGAAAGCTTAACCTGTGTGTCTGTAGTTTGGGGAGCACAGTGATTTCCCACATTTGCAGGTATGGGGTCAAAACCTTCTGTGGCAGCAGAGAAAGGGCCATATTTGGGAGGTAACTGTCTGTCACACATAGGTCAAAGATGGGTTCACATGCATGAGAGACACAGTCTGGGCTTGTCTGAGAGCCTGGCGTCCAATCCTGCCCAAGACATGTTCTGGAGAGATGAGGTGGCTTCAACAGGCAGGGGGTGGGGGTCCTGCCAGACCCCCACACATGACAAATGACTGTTAGTCTCCTAGGCCTGTGTGAAAATCAAGCCTTCTCCCCCTGCTTCAGGCTGGAGGAGTTGGAAATCAAGGAAACAACAATAGGCAAAGAACCCTCATGTGTATGGTCAATTGATTTTGGACAAGGGTGACAACACAATTCAATGGGGATAGGAAGTCTTTTTTTTTTTTAAGATTTTTATTGGGGCATTGGGGGAATGGGAACAGCGCTGGGGAATTGGGGGAAGGGGAACAGACAGGTAGCTGTCCTTTTGTTCTTCAGTCTAGTTGTGGAGGACGTTGCTTCACTGGCCCAAGTTGGCACTATCATTGCGCTCTTCCCAGGTGAGGTAGATCAGTCGCTGGCTTCTGGATAGCTGCTCATGGCGGCTGCTGGCTGCTCATGCTGACTGCTGGCTACACACGGTAGCCCATGGCAGCCCACTGCAGCAGGGGATGCAGCCTACGCTGTCGCCGGTGACTCACGGCAGCCCAGCTCCAGGCCGAACTGTTGTTCAGCATCTTAGCTGTAGAGGGCAGTGTCACTGGCCCTCATATGTGGGTTCTGAACTGGGGTCCTCTGGCCTCCCAAGCCAGCTCTTAATCATCGCGCCATTTGGCCAGCCCGGAACAGTTTTTTTAACAAATGGTATTGAGACAACTGAATATCCACATGCAAAAGAATGAAGTTGGGCTCCTTTCTCATGCTATACACAAAAATCATCTTAAAATGGATCATATATCTAAATTTTAGAGCTAAAACTTTAAAACTATTTGAAGAAAATATAGGAGTAAATTCTTATGACCTTGGATTAGGCAAAGCCTTCTTAAATTACATGAAAGTACAAGAGACAAAATTTCAAATAGATAAACTGGACCACATCAAAATTAAAGACTTTTAGGGCCGGCCGAGTGGCTCAGTTGGTTAAGAGCTCGCTCAAGAATGTGAGCTCTGAGCAATAGCGGTTCAATTCCGAGCCCGAGCTGAGCAGCCGCTGAGCTGCCAACAGGTGGCAGGATGGCTCAGCTAATAAAAATAAAAACAACAACAACAAACAAAATGAAAGACTTTTGTACAACAAAGGATACTATCAAGAAAGTGAAAAAATGACCACAGGATGAGAGAAAATATTTGCAAATCATATATGTGATAAGAGGCTAGTATCCAGAACTCACAAAAGACCCTTACAACTCAATAGGCAAAAGACAACCTAATTTAAAAATGGGTAAAGAATTTGAATAGACATTTTTCAAGGAAGATGTAAAAATGGCCAATAAGCACATGAAACAATCCTCAACATCATTAGTCACTGAGGAAATACAAATCAAAACCACGAGATACCACTCACACTCAGTAGAATGGCCATAATAAATAAAGGTGGACAAAACAAGTGTTGGTGAGGATGTGGAGAAATTGGAACCCTCACAGATTGCTGGTAGGGATGTATAATGATGCTGCTCCTGTGGAGCACAGTTTAGCAATTCCTCAAAAAGTTAAACATGGAGTCACCCTGTGACCCAGCAATTCCACACCTAGGTATATACCTAAGAGAACTGGAAACACATTTTCACACAAAAACTTGTGCTATGAATGCTCATAGCAGCATTATTCGTTAACAGCCAAAGAGTGAAAACAACCCAATATCCACCAACTGATGAGTAAATAAATGAAATGTGTATGTCCACACAATGGAATATTATTCAGGCATAAAAAAGGATGAAGTGCTGATACATGCGACAACATGTATGAACCCTGAAGACATTATGCTAAGTAAAAGAAACCAAACACAAAAGGTCACGTGTTGTATGATTCTGATTATATGAAACATTCAGAATGGCCATAGAGACAGAAAGTAGACAAGTGGTTGCCAGGCACTGGAGTAAGGGGGGATGGGGAGTGATTGCTAATAAGTATGGAGTTCCTTTTTGGTGTGATAAAAATGCTCTATAAGAAGATAAGGGTGATAGTTAACCAACCTAGTGAATATACTAAAAACCAATGAGCTCTATACTTTAAAAGGGTGAATTTTATGGTATGTGATTTATATCTCAATTAAAAAAATATAATGAGTCAACCTAAATATCCATCAATAGGGGCTGTTTAAATAAACTATGGTAGAATATACTATGGAAACACTGTACAGATGGTCCAAACAATGGGGCAGGTCTTTATGTACTGATATTGAAGGCTGCCCAAGACACTATTCAATGATAACAGCAAGTTTCAGAACACAGAATAACATGCACAATATGACCCTATTTGTGTAAATAAACACATACACACACATAAAATGAATGTGGACAGATACACCCAACTGATGAAAGTGGCTCCCTTTGGGTGGAACTAGATGAGAATCAATGGGAACTTTTTTCTATTTGTATTACACACATTTTAAAAACAAAAATGTATTCTTGTACTTGAAAATAAATTTTAAAAAGGAAAAGGGGGGGAAAATGTAGTGAACTAAAAATGGCATGTCAGTCTTAGCATCAAATATTTTCGATGTTTGTCTGCTGTTTGTTTTCTAACCCCATCACAGTGTAACAGCTCCCACATATGCTGCTTTAAACAAAACTTTGACATGTAAAAATCCAAACCAAACCAAACCAAACCAAAAACCGAAAACATTCAAAAACTTTTTTAGCAAGAATATCCCAGGCTCTATCATAGGCTGTTTGATTTCTTTTTCACTTTAAAGTGACACCTGTCAAGAGCATTTTTAAAACAGGAGCCTTTTCTTTAAAATGCTGTCTTCCATTTTAGTAGTTCAGGTGGATTGATACTTACATAGAGGAAAAGGTAGTTTGTCACTAGTTGACTATTTTAAACTACTGTTAACACTATAGTGAGAAAGGTTTCAGTCGGAAGTTCTAGGAAGAGACAGGATGTTTTTGAGAATAAGTGATGTTGATTTCAAGGTTTATTAATATATTAAAAAGTAGTCTCTGATGTACTAATATTTACCTTTAAATATAAAAGTGTTTATTCTTATAAATCCTTAAGGTTTGTTCTGCAGCGGTTCTCAACCTTCCTAATGCCGCGACCCCTTAATACAGTTCCTCATGTTGTGGTGACCCCCAACCATACAATTATTTTCATTGCTACTCTATAACTGTAATTTTGCTACTGTTATGAATCGTAATGTAAATATCTTTTTGTTTTCCGATGGTCTTAGGCGACCCCTGTGAAAGGGTCATTCGACCTCCAAAGGGGTCGCGACCCACAGGTTGAGAACCACTGTGTTAGAGTAAGATGTTTCCCCAGCAGAAACTGTGCTGCATGCGTTTCATGTGACTGACAGACACAGCAAAATCTCCAAACAGTAAAATAAACCATCAATGATTCTATCATCTTTGTACATGGTAATTTAAATGCAGACAAAATACAAGACCCCCCCAGACAAATGTTAGACCTACTCCACTCCTTCCTGATATCTTGCCAAAAGAATTCACTATTGAATTAGTCACGATTTGACTGTGGAGTTTTGTTTGCAATATGATAAATACAGCAGTGTGGGAGCAACTTTTATTCTTACACGACAGGGTGACAGAAAAGGGGACATCTGCACTTCCTTTATGCCAATATGAGCCACCACCAAAGTAAAGCACTTAGGATCCAGGCATGCAGATCACTTAGAAGCAGCCTGGGAGAAGAGACCCCTCCTCAGGGGTTAGAGATCTGGGGTACCTAGTGGGGATCTACTGGGATTTCCTTGAAAAAAGTGTTCACAAATTTTGAGAAGGCTGAAGGGAGTGATCCTTACTAAAGCCACTGGTCTTTACTAATTGCTTGGGTTAAGACTTTTCTCACACACTTAAAGGCACAGGGAAGAGCATAGGATTTCATCAGTAGTGGTCTATAATGTCTAATGGTGCTTAGCAGACCACTGCAACTGCTTGGATTAAAGCAGTGACTATCAGCACAGATTCTGGACTTTCTCTATAATCATCTCCAAATGCTCTAACAAGAAGCCCAAAATGAATATCACATGACAAAAAAGGACTTAAGCTATTCTAATCTTGAATAGCTAGACAAAAATGAATATGGTGTTGGACCTTATAAATACAGCACTTTAATAAATGCTACAATATGTACCATTTTACAGCATATATTACTTTGCAGAATTGGCCTTCTTAAAATCTTCTTTGATTCTGGAAACAATTCTAAGACTGATTCCTGGAGGAGGAGAAGATGAAGGCCCTACAGTTTGGTTTTGTGGCTGCTAAAACAGGATCACTAGAAAAGTCTTGTGGGAGATAAGCAGGTTCCCACATTGCTGACAGCTTCCTCGAGACCAAGACGCAGAATTTGGAACGATGTTTGATGTGACCATGAGGCCTTTGATGTGGAAATATTGAATTCGAGTTGTCAGCTCCATGAATAAACATCCAAGATGACACAGCATAAGAAAGTGGTAGAATTTTAATTTTTTGCTCTGACTACATGGGAGTGAGTTTAAACTTGGTTCCATAGAACTGTAGTACATCTACGCCTCCTCATGCTAATATATCTCATGTTACCACTCCACAGTGTTTTACCTAAATACCTGGAATTCACACTGGATAAGGTGTTGTGTTCCTGTGGAAAGGATATTAGAATTCATCTGGGCTTTAGAACATTAAAAGGCTGAATCTTTCAGGATCTTCAGCCATGCTCTTTTGTACTGAGAAAGGCTAACAAAGGCATTTCCAGTGACTATGAAACACAGGGTTCCTTCTGAATTAGTTCATAATTGTTTTGGTTAAGCTGAAAGCACTGGTTTTAGGGATAAAAGGACGCCCTGTATCTACGTAATATAAATACTATTATAGATAAACGCTAAAAACTTATTTCTACCATTTAGGACCTTGACCTCAGTGATACGAAACATTCAGATCACTAGGCAGATGTTTGGGGCTCAATGTTTAGTCTCTAGTTGGGTGTCACAAAAATCACTACGTTGCTTTTTTTCTTGCCTCGTACACTGACTAAGGTTTAGCCTGCAATTAAAAGATCATGTTGAAGCAACTACCTAACTTACTTGAGAAAAAAGATCCATTCATTTTCTCAAGAGAGGTTTCCATTTTCCTGAAGCTCATAACATACCCAAGTCCCTTATGACACATCTCCTTCCTCAGGGAACAAACCTCCCAGAGCAGGTGTCCTCCAGCCCCCAACCCCAAACAAAAGAAAAAATTACCATCAGAGGCACAAGACCCACATGAAGAGAACCCAGCCTCCCGACATTCAAAGAAACACCATGAGAGCACAGGAAGTGAGGCTGTGCTGTATGAGGATGTTGGAAGCACAGGTATTCAACAGGCCAGTTATTTCCTCAGGACAGATGCCACACATTGGAGGCTGTGACGTCATGGTTCGTCCTCCCCTTTCCATCTGGATACCCTCTGATTTCTGAAGGCCAGGATTGGACGAGAAAGAGAATACTGGGATTGTACCACCAAGTCTGGGGTACTTGGCATCCCGGTTGCTCCTGGCAACAGACCGCCCCACCCCCTCATTGGCCTATTAGAGCTCTGCCTACAGGCAGGACAGACTCCAGAGTGATAACAACAAAGGCTGAGCAGCACCGTCACCCTTTTGTCCCACAGAGGGGCCTGTGGCTACCTCACTGTCATCCTCTTTGCCCTCCAGAACCAGGGCAGAGACAAGGTACCATCTCCCACATCACACATCTCTACACAGTGGTGCCTTTCCGTTGTCTCTGTTCTGACAGTGATGTCTAACTCCTGCTGGGTGTGACAACTGGGATCTCAAGACGCTTGCTGAGATCTGCGGTAGTCAGATGTTTTGAGTTACTTCACAGAGAGGACACTGAGGCATGGAGAGGAGCTTTATTCAAGGGTTGGGTACAGCAGGCAAAGAAGGAGGGTGTTCGGGCACCCCAGTTATTTTCCTGACTTCGCATCTCCAACTTCAGTAAGTTCTAATATTGAATCTTTGTTTCCTTAAAGCCCCACTGCCTCCAATGACTATTTTTCTAAAAAAAGTCAAGATACTAAATCCGACTTACAGAACTGAGTAGGAAAAAATCCCAAAGGAACATGAAAAAAACAACAACCCAGCTCACAGAGGAGGCCACTCTGCCTTGAGTGGGCAGCCCTGGGAACTTCAGGGGATTAATAATCAGTTTGCAAATTACTCAAAGGAAAGTGATACTATTGCTATTTCTCCACACAAGCGGAGATGGCTGGTGATGCCATGAAAGTGTCACCACTTTAGATTGGTGTGTTCTGTGCTTAGAATTTTTGACATGTCAATGACATGGCCATACTTTTTAGGCTTTGTGATGGATCACTCATGCTGTAGGATGAAGGTAACAGAGGAGTCTCAAAGGATGTTCTTTAAAAAGTCATATACCTTTGGCTATTGTGGGTTGAATGCTGTTTAGTCAAGTAAGGCACATTCCTCAATATTAAATATTTTCTCTTTGCTCATCTAGCCATCTAGAAATAAAGAGATGATAAATACTGGGGGAAAAATCAGTTTTGTTTTCCGAAAACTAAAAAAGTGCTGAAAAACAATATGGAAACTCAAATATCGGAATTATTTTTCTAACCAGACAGTACTGTTTGAAAATCCTAAACATTGGTTTTATTTAAGTTTACATCATATTTGGATAGAAAGAGTCTCTGATGAGCTTTTCCTAGGTTAGAAACAAGTGGCAAACAAGTCCTTGATTCAGCTTGTCAGGCCTCCCCATCGCTTCGTGATGCTTAAAGACACATGCCGATCCTTGTGTGGACTTGGGATTAGTGCCTTGACTTCGTCCCTCAGAGCAATGTGTTTAAAATTGGCTGTAAGAGGAGGATTTTCAGAGAGACGCACAGGGATTTATTTCCCTGATTCCCATTACTGTAAGAGCTGTGAATCTAAATCGTTTTGCAGCCGACCCAAAATTTACCCACTGCTGTCCCAGTGTGTCAATTAAACAATAAAAACCAAAACAACCGTGATCAGATGTCATTCATTTGAGAACAGAGTTTTATAATTTTCCTCATGCCAAGCAAACAAATTCACCCCGCTGATGACAAATACAGAATCATTCAGTTGGGACAAAGAGAACACAAATCTCAAGTCTAAATGTTTCTTGTGCTGTTTGTCAGGAAGTTGTACTATTAGTGAAAGACTGTGCTCTTCTGGGAACGTGAAAACGAGGAAATAAACTCTGGCTCCAAATTGTTGGAAATGCAGTTCGTGTTGTTTTTTCCTTTCATTAAAAAAAAAAAGTCTTTCAAGACTCCAGTTGATCCAGGTTTCATAAAAAATGTATTACTTCTTAAAAAATATGATTCTGATAAGAACAGACTTCAGCAGGGTAATAGGCAAAACTGCATAAGAGAAAGACAGTTCTTGAAAGACTGCTGGGCGTCTCTTTGCCCAATCATCTGGGAAAGAGTATCAAGTTGGTGGTCCCTGGAGTAAGCAGAGCCAAGTCCCGGTCCTGACCATCTTTGGAGTGAGGCAGTCTCCATGGTGTCGCAGATCTATAGTTCTGCTTCATGACAAGGTGTATCTGAATC
Source organism: Hipposideros armiger (assembly GCF_001890085.2). Taxonomy (NCBI): domain Eukaryota; kingdom Metazoa; phylum Chordata; class Mammalia; order Chiroptera; family Hipposideridae; genus Hipposideros; species Hipposideros armiger. The sequence goes on along the minus strand of NW_017731900.1, from coordinate 146,693 downwards.
TAAGGATATAGGCTGGGTAAAGTGAAGTAATCGGTTTGTTTTTGTTGCTCATTCTGCCTCTTTAGTTTAGTTTAGTTTGGGGAGGAGGGGAATGAAAAAGTACAGAGAGAAGGTTGAAAATAAAGTTAACAGAAAACCCTCCCACCAGGGGGCTGTACCATGGCAAGCCACTGGTCTAGTATTTGGTTCTATTAGTTCAAAATTCTTATTTTCATCCACCAAATATTGCAACTATTCCACCATGTTAGTTTGAATTGGAAAAACCCGGCATACACAAGTCAGGGTATTAACTTGTGTCATTAAGGAATGTCGAGTGGAACAGTGTCCCAGGGCCACTGGTTGGACAGGCATCAATGCGGTCATCAATGTGAACTCCTCAAGCCTCCTACTCAGTGTTTGCTGGGACATTGGGTGTATTCTCACGCACGCATGTGCATGTGTGTATATGGGCTGGGAAATGGGAAATACGACTAGTAAAAAGTATAATTATAATGAACAAAAACATACTCTTTCTTCCCATGAAAAATAGCAGACTTAGTAATGATAATCTGTGGGAGCTACATTAAAAAAATTCATGAAACAACAAGGTCACTCTAAAGAGATTATGAACTGGGGACCAGAATACTTACTCAAAACATATTTTGATTCTGAAGGTTCCTTGTGAAAAATTCACAGAGAATGGTGGATGTTTTTTTACGTACAACTCAATTTCTCTCATTTACAACATAGATCATTTAATGTAACATTTGCAACCTTAGGAAGGCAGACATGTTTAATCCAAGTCAGTTTATAAATTCCAATTTCACATGGATTAAGAACTGCAGATAAATTAAGTCACAATAATATCCTGTACATGCATTAAGGCTGGTGACTGCTAAAGTCTCTTGGGTATCTACAAACAGGAAATCACACACAGATTACTGGGTCTGAAGAGTGTCTACATCATTAAAAAAATCTAGCTTTTTTTTTTTCTTTTTTTGGTGATACAGATTTCAACAGTAACTCTGGAAAACTGTGAAAAATGTTATTTAAAAATATATATGTATATACTACTGCACAGTTTCAAAGATGTGATTCATAAATAATGTTGGCTGCACTGATTAATTTTATAACAATTACTGCACTTCCAACGTGATGCGAACACGCAGTGACTTATACTTAATATTAGGCACTAGTAATAGCCTTCAGGCGTCCTACAGTTTTATGGTAGCTGTATTGTACATATATATTTTTAAATGTATGCATTTATACAAACTGTGTATATTATGCATGGGATGTCAGAAATGTACACATCACTGTTATATAATACACACATCATTGTTTTACATACGAGGATAAGTTTGAGTGCAGAAAGTCTCATTGCATTGCGTTCCATGTGTTCAATCTAGTACACAATGTCAACTCTTCAGGTTACTTTTCCAGTATGTTCCCTTTTAGATAGTGGGTCTGTGTTTCCATTTGCAATTTGAAGTTTTCAGACATTACTGTTTTAACCAAACCTCTCTTTCCAGGTACAATTCTGCACATAAGTCTGATCTGTGTAGAGTAGTAACAAATCCCAAATTTTGACCAGGAATGTATTTGGGTTACTTTTCTTTGAAAGGTAACTCTAACATTGTGATAAAGCATGGCATTCATTCAGGTCATGGAAAGGTAAGGTCAGTTGAACTTGTGTTGAACTTCTGAAAAAATAATATGTTTTCAAATAGAAAGAAATGATACTAGACATTATATATTGAAATGGGAGAGTCTCTAGAAGGATATACACAAAACTGTGAGCAGTGGTTGTCTCTGGAGGGTGGGGCTTACTGCCTTCTACTTTCTATAGCTCTGTATTGTCTGAATTTTTACAATGAGTATGTATTGCTTTTATAATCAGGAAATCCAAGATAGTTCTACTTTGAACAAAAATAAATAAAAGGAACAGTTATGAATGACTTTAACAAGCAATGATCAGAAGATGGTTCCTTACCAAAATCATCTACGTCCAAGCAAATAGAAATCACTGCCCACATTCTCTACTGAAGAAACACAAGATGGTGAGAGGAACTGCATGCTCTGACCATCCCGGAAATGACCAGTGGCGTTTGGTTGGGAAACATGGGTCACCAAGGAGCTGATAACATGCCACTGGCACAGTCAGCCAGAGGCCACCTGTGTGTCAGCTGGAGGCCATCACATGGATACCACACAAGACACGCAGCTTTGAAGATGGAGGAGGCCAGCAATACACCCTGGGGATGCAGGACAGACCCTGAGGAACCCTTTATGTGACAGTTTGAACATTTCATCATAATTCAGCAAGAGTAAGCAGAACTAAGCCTCAGTCCTCCAAGAAAACAATTTACAATTTCTTAAGTTCGACTCCAATTTCCAACATCAAATGGGATCGTGAATTCTGCGAACAACAATTAGTGGCAGGGATGTGAGAAGCACCTTAGTTGGATAAATGCTAACTAGAAATTCTGTTAATAGCTCAAGATGCTTAAAGGCCAAAGCCATATGCAAATTTCATAAACCTTTCATCTGCTCATTTTAAATGAATTTCAGATCACCAAAGTGGTTCAATCGTTTGTACAGTTTTGAATCAGTGCTTAGCTAGGGAATTACAGCAATCTTATTTCCCACCAAAAAGTGCCTGACAAAAATGTTAACATTGCGAGCCGACAAGATATAGGTTTCCACTGATGGTTGGTTAATGAGACCACCAGTGAAAGCATACATCCATATCTGTTATATATGATTTGTGCCACCATCACCTTGAAAAATGGATTGCTCCTCCTGTTTTTCTCAGAGTGTCCTGGTGCAATTTTGTCAATTGAGAGGCCTCAAGGACATTATTTTTGTTTTTAAAATGTGACAAGGGATATCTTTTTTTTTTCAGGAGTTTTTCTTTTTAACCAATATTTTTATATCCAAGTATATTCACAAGAAGACTACATCTAGGGCATGGCAAGAGACTATCAAAGAAACAAGTTTCAGACAAAAACTGTAAACAAGATGTCAAAAAACTAAAACGTAAACTTAAAAAAAAGAGAAAAAGAAAAAAGAATTGAGGGCAAGACAGAGCAGACGAGTGGGATATATAAGTGCAATGTTCTGGTCATTGATACCCAAACAGCATGGCGACCACTGCAGGAATAACTTCCCCTGGACAGTAAGCAGCTTGCTCATCAAAGCCTGAAATATTCCGCCCCCTGCTCCACCCCTACCCCAGTTCAAAATGCATTAAAAGTGGCACATTCTGTACAAAGAGTGAGAGGGCTGGACAGTATCATGACAGCAAGTAGTTCTCAGACAGATAAGCAACGGATACAGTCCCAGCGAAGGGGGCTTCTAGGTAATGTCCTAACGTGACCAAGAAAATTTGTAAGAAAGCTATTGTGGAAAGAAAAGACTTGAAAAATACCAGTGGACAAATGCCACATGGCTCTACAGCCACTATGTCACAGTGGCAGGAAAAAGAAACAAACACATGTGCTGGGCGGGCTTGTTACACGTGCAAAAGATTTCAATTCCTAACTCAGCTCCAAGATGCAGCTGCTGCTGTTTTCATGTTGGTTTACGTTCAAAGGCACTGAGTCCTTACCAGGTCTCAGCGCCATTTTCATACTATTTGGGGGAGCAGGGCAGGGAAGGCCTGTGGGAGTTGATCCATTTGTTTATAACGCGTTTAGTTGAGAATAAAGTTGGATGCAGGGGTTGGGTGTTTGATGAGAGGCAGGGTATTTGGTAACATGCAACCTAGTAAATGTCCAGCACAAAAATAACCGACTTATTGTCATTATTCAATTACCCATTAATATACATAGTTAAAAAATAATTGGGGAATAGTATATTAATACTGAAAGTAATCAATAATATAAGGACTAGGCTCATCCTAACTGGCAGTCAAGCTTTTGGTGTGCTGCATTGCACCTGGTTAACTAACCCATGAAATTTTGGTTGAATGTTCTGAGAAGTCATGGTTGAGCTTTGAAATAGAAAAGTGTGTGTGTGTGTGTGTGTGTGTGTGTGTGTGTGTGTCAGAGAGAGAGAGAGAGAGAGAGAGATATTGATTTTGTGTGTGTATGTATGTAAGCGTATTTTCCCTAATCAGAAAGCTCTGATCACTTGGTTTAGCCTGGGATTACAGAAACCAGACAAAGAAAATGTGTTCTAAAGAGCTGTGTATCTTACACACATACACAGGCAGCTTCTTCTACACCCACACATACAAACACACATGCCCTGGGAAAAGACCATTGTTCGATGCTGAGAAATAGTCACCGCAGTTTGATAAATGCTGGGGGTTTCAGTAGCACAGTGTCCCGAAACATTGAGCCATCCGTGGAGACGAGAGCACAATCCAGCTCAAGGGTGAGGTCCCTACGACAGGTGGGTGCTGTTCCGCAGCCAGTGCAGGCCCTGCTGGGAGTACTGGACCAGGTGCTCCATGCTGCTGTGCAGGGTGACAGGCCCCATGAGCAGGTCCAGGTCATTGAAGAATTCTAGGGAACAGAGGAAGTTGTTAGAGTGCCACACATGCCAAGTGTGCTACCCTGAGACACCTGAGTGACTTAAGAAAAAATTCCATTCGTGGTCTCTCTATAAATCATGCATTCTATGTTCCATCATGTGATCTTAGCATTTAATCAAACAGAACGAAACACAAAGGTGGAGAGCTCATTCTATAGCCAAATAGCCACTCTATTGGCCGTTTTTCATTAAAATGAATAATATTTACTTAGCCAAACAGCAAAGAACACTGATGTCCTCAGACTGTGTTCTCGTGCAGTAACGTGTCCTGCCCTGCACATGGGTGGTGGCTCTGTCATCCTGTATCCTGGACTCAGCTGTGGCATGTGCTGAGCCCCTGGAGCAAGTACAGGCTCTTGGAAGCAAACCAGAGATGGCTCTGACACATCTCTGCTGAGGTCACCTCCTCATCCTTGGACATTCTCTGGGTTTGTCCTGTCATTAAACATTTATTGTGTGCCAAGGTGCTATGCTGGGTGCAGGGGGTGGAGAGGGGGTAGAGGCAAAGAGTGTGCCAAGATGAACCATCTCTCTCAAGATGTCACAGCTTAGTGGCTAGTAGAGACAAATAAATTTAGCTGCTATGCTGTCATAACTGGATCATGGAACAGCACTTCTCAAAGGATGTGATGGGAGAAGTTTCTCAAAGGTGGTGATATACATGCTGGGAAGGCAAAGGAGGTGTTAGCAAAGACCCCAGACCAGGTGGCTGGGGAGGTGGCCATGGCAGGGACCCAGGAGCAGGACAGGGAGGAGGAGTGGGTGGGGGGAACAATGCCAACTTCACGTTGGACGGGTGGCACTGAGTTCTCTGGTAGGAGACGTCTAGCAGGCAGCTGGCAGTGCCAACTGGAGCCTGGCCTCCTCAGCATCTCCCAAACTGGTGATATAAAATTTTATACATTTGTCCCTGCTGTTTTGTCCACCTGTGACACCCACCCCACTCCATCTCAGCTACTCAACTATTTAATTGCTCTTCAAAACCCTGTTCCATGCCGGCTTCCCATTCGGTTTTCAGAGTCACCACCTCTGGGCTGAATGTCACATACTGTTTGGCTTTATTATCAATTTCATGTAGTTAGCACATCTGACTATCTGTGTCATAAATTCCTCATCTCATCGTGGACATCCTGGTCTTGTCCTCAGAGGCTTATGCTATTGTGGGAACAAAATTTACATTGAAATGTTTGTAGTGACCTCAGATTTGTACTCTCACCTATTGCTGAAGGGAGAGTATTAAATTGGTGTAACCTTTTGGGAAAAAAGTTTACAATATGTATCAAGATATTTAACAATATATATTTTAAAAGAATCTATACCTCTTTACCCCAAAACTCTACTTCCATAACTCACTCCTATGAAAATAATAAAAAATATGGACAATGATTTATATAAAAATATGTATAACATTGGGCTGGCCGAGTGGCGCGATGGTTAAGAACTGGCTTGGGATGCCAGAGGGCCCCGGTTCGGATTCCTCATATGAGGGCCAGTGACACTGCCCTCTACAGCTAAGATGCTGAACAACAGCTCAACCTGGAGCTGGGCTGCCTTGAGTCGCCAGCGACCGCGTAGGCTGCAGCCCCTGCGGCAGTGGGTTGCCATGGGCTACCGTGTGTAGCCAGCAGCCAGCGTGAGTGGCCAGCAGCCGCAGTGAGCGGCGGTCCAGAAGCCGGCGACTGATCTGCCTCGCCCGGGAAGAGCGCAATGATGGTGCCAACTTGGGCCAGTGAAGCAACATCCTCCACAACTAGACTGAAGAACAAAACAACAGCAACTTGTCTGTTCCCCTTCCCCCAATTCCCCAGCGCTGTTCCTATCCCCCCAATTCCCCAATAAAAATCTTTAAAAAAATATTTATAACATTATTTGTAACAGTGGAAGAAGATTGGAAGTAACCTAAATGTCCAACAACAGAGGAAAGGTTTGAGAAATCATGTTTGTTTACGAATGCATAACCACTATTATGACAATATTATAAAACCATCATAAAGGATATTTTTGAACTAGTTAGTGCTGATAGAGTATTAAATGAAAAAAGACAGGGTATAACATTGTACTATGATCTTATTTTGGTAAAAATCATGCATATTTGGAGGAGACTAAAAGAAACTTCAGTTAAAATGTTAATAGTAATTATTTCTTGGTGATAAGATTATTGTTGATGTAAACATTTTTTTCTCTATCATTTTTTGTACTTTATGAATTTAGCCACAGTAAACACACATTCCTTTGAGAATCAGTAAAAACAAACATTTAAAAAGAAATATAGCTTACTGCTACATGTAAAACACCCTCTTTTCAGTGGTAAGAGCTATCACTTAAATAGCTAGTAATATTCATACTCATGAATTAATCAATACTTCAAATCTCCAACTGTATCCTAGGTACTGTGCAGGTCTTGGGAATACAAAGTAGAATAAAATATAATCCTTACTTCAAGGTGTGGTCATGTGTGTGTCTATCTATATCTGTATCTGTATTGATATCTGTGTCTATTTATATCCTCTGTGTCTATATCATCTTTATCTTTACCTCTATCTCTAATTTTCCACAGTGAAGATAAAGGTAGGTAAAGGCACAGGAGGCCCTGAGTGAGCAGAAGAGGTCAGGAAAAGTTTCACACAGTAGGTGACAGCTGCTACGATTTCTTCTTTGGGGGAATGATGACTTGTTTGAGGATGCCTAAGGGTCAGGCTGTCTCCCTGATCTGTGGCTGAACCACACACACGCTCCCCAGAGGCACACACACCTCTGTTTTCCTTGGCCAGGTTGTCTGCCATCTCCCAGTAGTCATAGCTGTGGAGGATGCTGTTGGTGATGCTGACGTGATTGGCTGCCATCTGGTGGATGCGCTGTGGGATGCTGACGATAGTCGAAGGGGACAGGGTGTTGGCACTGGAAAGGCTCCCCTGAGATCCCACGGAGCTGGTGGGGGAGGGGTTGGGAGACATGGGGGATGGGGTTCCAGTGCTCCTAGAAGAATGTAGAAAAACAAGGGTGGAGAGGCTGGTACCGGGTGAGGTTGGGCAGCCCCTCAGGGCACTGTAAGCAATGGAGCACACTGCCCAGCATCGGGCACTGACTCATGTATTGCCTTCACTTAGGAAAAAAGAACTTACTTTCCACTGGCCCCCCATGGAGATGGGGCTTGGGCAGCTTTAGATGAATTCTGCAGGAAAATAAAAACATTGGCAGTGAGTCATCTGCTGAAGTTTAAAGAGCCAGCAATAACATGTTCTCAGGTGATGGTTGGGAGAAGTAATGGCAGACACTGCAGACAAAATGAAGATTCCTAGGGACTGGATCTGGGAAGTCACCGATCCTAGGCTATTGCCCCCTTCTCTGGAACCTGGACAAGGGCAGCTGCATGGCCTGCGGGGTTCCACAGTTCATCCCACCACCTGGGTTTCCATGCACCAAATTCTATGCATCAAATTAAATCATAATCTGGAGGGTCTGTTGAATCCTGAACCAGTCTAATTTTTTCATCTTAAACTTACATTTAACTGACATAACATTTAATGCCTGAAAATATATGAGACATCAAATTCCATTATTTTAACTTATGAGGCTTAGAAGTATTTCTCTTGAAGGAAGTTGCTCTTGAATATTTCTAAAGAACAGATGAAACTATATTTCCGTGACAGATAGGGTATTCAAAAATCCTGATTTACCTGAATATTCTGCTTTGGGGGGGTTAGGTTGAATGAGCCAGTTGTTGGCATCAGGCATTTACAAGAAGTTTTGCCTCAGCAAGGAAAGTTCCTAAATGTATGACCAGATTTCCTCTCTGAGAGCCCAAGAATGCTTTCTTGGACCCAAGCCTATGGGACTGTTTAGGAAAAAAACCAGTCTTTATGATGCTGATGTTAATTTTTCCTTCCAGAGACAAAAACAGCCTCAGCCTGGTTCCCCGGAGACGAAGCATTTCTTTTGGTTAAAAAGAGCTTTATGAAGCGGTGACTGATTTTTAATTGTCAGTGGGGGTGTTATCAAAATGGTAAGAAATGGCCATACATGTGGCAATTTTGCAATTGCCTTCAGGCCTCTTCCACTACCACTAAGCCCTGTGACTGTAAAAACCCTGAGTGGGAACAAAGGCCTCTGTTCGGAGATAGCTCCATACCAATAAAACCCATTCGTTATGGACAAATTCTCGTTGTTACCTGAAGATTGCATAATCTCTGAACTTTAAGGAGCATTTAAATAGCCTTTGATTAGGGACAACTACCAATAACTCCTGGATGAGGAACTCTGATTTCTTTTTACTAGTTTCAGGTGTACAAAGCAACATAATAGTTAGACATTTACACCCCTCACAAAGAGATAACCCCCCTCCCCCAATCTACTGCCCCTCTGACATAGTATATAGCTGTTACAACTCCATTGATGATCACGACCAATGCACTGTACAACTGAAGCTGGAGTAGAATAATATTGTGTGTCAACTAGAAGGAACTCTGCTTTTTAAGTTGTGTTCTCTCCCCATTCTGTACATATTCACGGACTGCATACACACATTAAGAACTTTTTAAAAGTTCTGTGGTAACCTCTGTGGCCTACAGAGTTCAGATTCCTTCTCTAGTCAAGCATTTATCTTGGCTGTAATAACTCTCCTTAGTATCAGCTCTCAGATCTGAAAATTTTGAAAACGACTTATCTCGACCTTAGGTGCCCAAAGTGAAAGGAACGGCTTAGTGTCAGTTCTTGTTATTATGACACATGATGATCAATGGGCCAAGAGAGTTATCTCCTTGGCTGAGACCTGGTTACTCTCCATGCATAACCGGAATGAAGCGACATGCTGGACACAGTCCATGCGACTCCCAACATAGCCTGGTCTTCAGAGATAATCTCTAAGAAGTGGACGTTGGGCATTAAAGGATCTGAAATGATGGTTGTGTATCTGACAAAGGTTTGGTGGAGGTAGAGATGGAATAATTGCTCGTTGCTATAGACAAATGGACAGAAAAGAGGCTCAGAAATCTCAAATTAATTATTAGTTCAGGTCCACTTCACCACGGTACATCAAAGAAGGTTTTCTTGTTTTATCTCCCAGTGCAAATGATTTCATTCCCCGAGACAGGTGAGCGTTCTAATTCTATTTTTATAGTAACACATGGCTATTGTCCTGGTGCCTCCGAGTTCTAACAAGTCATTTCATATCATTTAAAATAACATCTTTATTAAAATTAAATTAGCTCCTGGAGATAGCTAAGGGGAAGTTCTAAGTAGTTATTTCTAAGAGACAGAAACTCGAAGTAAAGATGAGGAATTTATCTTAGCTATCAAGATGAATTTCCTAGGATATGGAATGGGTAACTGGATCTTCTTTCTCTTGCAGCCATAAAAATACTTGAACACACAGCAGGGGGATAAATGAGACAGGCTCTCAAGGCCATTCTCTGAGGCCTGAACACCATGGATGTGCATAAATGGGGTTAATGTGGGTGTCAGAGGGCTCCTGTATTATCCCAACAGCCATGGATTCTACCAGGTTCCTTAAAAGTGTCTTTGACAAGGAGACAACTAAATAGAAGGAACAATGTCACCCATTAGCCAGACAGTACCTTGAAATAGTCGATAAGTGCTTTTGAATACTTTACAGCATGATCCCTTTTGAGTCGAAACATCCGCCAGTACAGGAGAGCCAGGCATCGGTAACTGCAGCAAAAGAAGAGAGCTAAGCCCTGAAAGCATGCGTGTGTCCTTTGCAAACAAGACTTGAAACAAATCTTGTTCCAAGGTACTTAATATTTATACCATGAGATCTATCTATTTATCGATCGATCTCATGGAATATGTATGTATGTATGTATGTATGT
>NW_017731900.1:133127-136290 GCF_001890085.2 Hipposideros armiger | reverse complement strand
TATATATATATATATATATATATATATATATATAAAATTTGACCTTCCTTTTGTTCAAAAGATATACTTCAAAATTTCAAGGAGTTACTCCTTAAATATGTACACCGAAGGTGCCAAAAAAGTGTATACAGTTGACTTGTATTCATCTTTTGTTATTGGTATATATAGAATATTACAATTGTAATAGTTTTTTCCTTTCTTAAAATGTGTATACATTTTTTGGCACCCTCTGTATCTACCATTAGGTCACTTAATACTAGCTTTACTCCTTTGTTGGGGCGCGGGGCTGGCCATTTCTTCTCCCACCACTAGGGGGCAGTGTCTCTCCGGGAGAGGAGTGAGGAAGCTCTAGAACACAAGCTTTCACAGCTTATTGGGGGACTTTCAGGCCAAAGCCACCTTATTCTGATTTCCTTCTGTACTCTCCGGATTTCTGGCAGCATCCGCTTTGCTGAAAGATAGCCTTCCACCTGTTTTTATTCCTTTACTTTTAAACTATTTTACTGGATTACAATTAGTTCAAATAAAGTTAACAGATATCAATGTCTTTTATAAACAATAAAAACTCCATGCTGAGGGTAATTACCATTGTTTTATTTTTTATATTTATTAGTGGCATATTAATATTCTCTTATGTATTAATTATTAATCATCACTATTCATCCTAATATGGAACTTAAAGTTTGAAAAGAGCACAGAGAGCATTTCCTGAGTCTCTTCCTCTTTTCCTCATCACTTTTCATTCACAATTATTTGATAATTCAGGTGCGGTGTTGACATGCTAGATTACCAAGAAGCCAAATACAGCGTAATGGTTACTATTATCACATAATTGTTATTATTGTAATCATTACAGATACAGAAAAGAATCTATTCCATGTTAGTTAACATTTTAAAAGAAATGCTTTTATGGTCAAAGTGCAATGAACTGCTCTTCAGTTCACTGTTGTGGGAACTTGAATGCATCATCTTGACTGAGTCATACTAATCCCACATGTAGAAAGACAGGTGAATTATTTTGATTGCAACTAAAATGTTAAAACATGAGACAAGTTACATTTGGCCCAATTCACATTCAAATTATTAAAACAGAGACCTACCTGATTTTCTCTCTCACACACACACACACACAGAAAAACTTATTCTTGTATAATGGACCTGTCGAATCACTGAATGCACACCATGCCTGGTACAGCAGCAAGCAATGGGGTGGGCTCTCCCAGGCCACCATCAGAACTGCATTAGGTTTTGCATGTTAGAAGGCACTAGAAAACATCATGCATTGGTTTGCCTATGACGATATACAGGCTGGGTAGGCTACTTTAAGCTGATACGATGCACTCACCATAATGCGGCCAGTTGCTTGTCCTCTGGTGTGGCATTGGGGCCAGAGTGGGTCTTTAGTCTCATAGCATACCTAGAAAAAAAACACAAAGAAAGCAAAGCCAAAGAAATTAAAAAAAAAAAGCTTTCTCATTAACAACAGATCATCTTCTCTCTCTCTGCCCAATACTTAACTTTTTCATAGTGCTTGCTCATATCCTTTCTTTCTTTTTTTTTTTTTAAAGATTTTTTTGGGGAATTGGGGGAGGGAACAGCGTTCGGGAATCGGGGAAGGAGAACAGGCAAGTTGCTGTCCTTTTGTTCTTCAGTCTAGTTGTGGAGGACGTCGCTTCACTGGCCCATGTTGATATTATCATTGGGCTTTTCCCAGGTAAGCCAGATCGATCACTGGCCATTGGACGGCCACTTACGGCGGCTCTTGGCAGCTCACACTGGCTGTCGACCACTCACACTGGCTGCCAGCCACTCATAGTAGCTCATGGCAGCCCACTGCGGCTTCATTGCAGCTTCACTGTAGCCTATGCCGTCGCCGGCAACTTACGGCAGCCCAGCTCCAGGTCGAGCTGTTGTTCACCATTTTATCTGTAGAGGCAGTGTCACTGGCCCACATGTGGGATTGGAACCAGGGCCCTGCTGCTCAGAGCTGGTGTCCCAAGCCAGCTCTTAACCAACGTGTCACTCAGCCGGCCCCATAATCCTTTCTTAAAAGTTAGATGGTGATGCCCCATTTCCCTTAAGCACCATATTATTGTGATGACTAGAACAAAATGGCTTTTGTAACCATCTAGCAACTTTCTGCTCTTGAACAATACAAGTTCAAATGCAACAGAGGTAGAGAGTGATACTAGTTCAAGCATTATCCACGTATATGGTGACACATCCATTTTTACAAATTTTGATTTATGGCTGAGTGGCTGACAAGATGGAGGCAAAATTCAATCCTTCCAGGCCAACCTCCAGAAAAAATATTCATTCTTTGTACTCAGATGAATGCTTGGACTTACCTCTTTTTGATTGTGAAGAAACACTGTGTAAGCACTGACAGCAGTGTAAGTGTCCTGGGTGCATAAACTAGTGGCTTTTAGGAACTTTACTTAATCCTACTTATTTCTTGGAACCAGGGGGACTACGGCCATTTCTTTCTCCAATAATTACTAAGTTATTGCAGACTCCTGGAGAGTGCTGAGGCAGTATGTGGAAGGATCAGGGAGTCCTGGGTTCAAATCTAAGGTCAGACACTTATTAGTTATGAGAGCTTTGACAAGAAATGTCTTTAAGCCTCTATTTCCTTACTTATAAAGTAAGAGTGATACTGCTAATACCATACATTCCTGTAGTATTCACTGAGACAGTATTTGTAAAGCTTTTGGCATAGCAGGCTGGCTCCTTATAAATTGTTCAAGAAATGATACTGTTATTACACTATTTCCACAACATGCAGATTTGTAGTGTTTCTGAATGTATCTCTTTGCACAGTTTTCAACAGTGGTTGTTTTGGCTATTATAATATACAGAGAGTGCCAAAAAAATGCAAGCACGAAAACACAGTGCTTACTGATGAGCTCCACTGTTTCTGAATTTAAGAATTTAAGAAAGGAAAAAACTGTATTAAAATTGTAGTAATATAGCAGGGCTGGCTGAGTGGCTCAGCTGGTTAAGAGCTTGCTCAAGAGTGCGAGCTCTGGGCCGGCCAAGTGGTGCGACGGTTAAGAACTGGCTTGGGACACCAGAGGGCCCTGGTTCGGATCCCACATATGAGGGCCAGTGACACTGCCTTCTACAGCTAAGATGCTGAACAACAGCTCAACCTGGAGCTGGG
>NW_017731900.1:118353-132872 GCF_001890085.2 Hipposideros armiger | reverse complement strand
GCGAGCTCTGAGCAACAGCGGTTTGAGTTCTAGCCTGAGTTGAGCTGCCGCTGAGCTGCCAACAGGTGGCAGGATGGCTCAGTTAAAAAAAATTGTAATATACACCGATAACAAAAGATGAATACAAGTCATTGTATACATTGTTTTTGGCACCCCCGGTATGTATGTGACATCCCAATTTACTGGTATCAGCATTTTCCACTTTGGGTGAAGTGTGGAAACCTGACTTCCACTTAGGTCCCTTTACTTTCCCCACTTTTACATAAACACTGTCTTGAATATCAGATGGTGGTATAATTTGTTTCAATCATCCAGTATGATTTCTAAAACTCATGAGGACAGTTTATTGCAGGTATCCAAATTTCTGTTTTTTTCACTATTCTTTCTTCTTTCCTGATGCCCCAAGATTCCTTATTTTGTCATTTACTTTCTCTGTTTGAGGAACTTCCTTTAGCCAATGTGTAAGGGAGAATCTGTTAGAAACAAAAACTTTTAGTTTTCTTTAGTCTGAGAATATTTTTATTTCCTCTTCATTCCCGAAGAATGAAGTTTCGCTGAACCTAGGATTCACGGTTTGACAGTTTCTTTTTTTTTTCAGAACTTAAAAAATGTAGTGCCACTCCCTTGTGGTGTCCATGGTTTCGGCTGAGAAGTCTGCTGTCACTTGAATTGGTGCTCCCTCTAGGTAACGTGACATTTCTCTCTGGCTGCTTCAAGATTTGTTTTGTCTTTAGTTTTTCAGAAATTTCAGGAATGTAGTTATGACGTGTCTTCACATGCATTTCTTAGGGTTTACCCTATTTGGGTTTTTCTCAGCTCCTTGAGCCTGTAGGTTTATATCTTTTGCCAAATTTGGCAAGTTTCAGCTATTACTTCTTCAAATACTCTTTCAGTCCTACTCTCTTCCTCTCTTTCCGGGAAGCCAAAGATACATATGTCGGATCTTTTGTCATTGTGCCTGAGGCTCTATCCTTTTTCCTTCTCAGTCTATTTTGTCTCTGTTGCTCAGTTTGGGTAAATTCTACTTCCTGTTCATTGATTTTTATCCTCAGTCATCTCCACTCTATGACTAAGCCCATCCAGTGAGATTTTTGTTTCTGTTAATTTTGGGAAAAACAATTTTTTTTTAAGATTTTTATTGGGGGATTGGGGGATGCGAACAGCACTGGGGAATTGTGGGGAGGGGAACAGACAAGTTGCTGTCCTTTTGTTCTTCAGTCTAGTTGTGGAGGACATTGCTTCACTGGCCCAAGTTGGCACCATCAATGCGCTCTTCCCAGGTGAGGCAGATCAGTCGCCAGCTTCTGGACAGCCACTCTCGGTGGCTGCTGGCTACACACAGTAGCCCATGGCAACCCACTGCAGCAGGGGCTGCAGCCTATGCCATCGCCGGCGACTCTCGGCAGCGCAGCTCCAGGTTGAGCTGTTGTTTAGCACATTATCTGTAGAGGGCAGTGTCACTGGCCCTCATATGTGGGATACGAACAGGGCTCCCTCTGGCGTCCCAAGCCAGCTCTTAACCAATGCGCCACTCGGCCGGCCCCAGGAAAAATAATTTTACATCATGGTTTTAGACATTATCCAGAGCAGTTGAACTGGCTAAAAACATAAATCATATGACAAAGGTTCTCAATAGGGTTAGTGAATGAAATTCCCATAATGGTTCATTAAAGAGATGATAACAATGTGCCTTTCCAGGTCTCCATCATGGAAGACAAGCATCTCCCATCAACCCCATGATGTGTGCCCATCAGAAACCCTGCTTCTGTTCATATTACATGTCTTAACCCAGGTTGGGGAATGCTGCTCATACCCAGATCTTAGACCAATACAACACCAGGACTCTCTGAGATAGTATACCATACAATGAATTTCCTTTCCTAAAATCCCCATGCATTCTCTTTCCTTTCATTAAATACTCCTGAGTTGTGTGGAGTTAGGACTGAGATTATACTAACCTGGGTCAGATACAAAAAAAAGCAGCATGGAGGTGGAATGCATTACAAATGTGTCACTTCCTAGCAGGGTGAAGTGGGCTTATCACGTCTCACTCAAGACTCAGCTTCCTTCCCTTGCTGGAGCTGCCTTGCCTGGCTCACAGAGAAAAGGAGATGGGTGTGTGTGCGCGTGCGCGCGCGCACGTGCACGCGCCATAATTGTCATGCAAAACCTCACATTCTTACTTTTGGTTGGTTCTTGGTAGCTGACAGTGCAGGATGACATTCTTTTCTCTGTATTCTGAGGACTCACACACTTTCTTCACCCCCACCCCCTAGCATAAAAAAACACAGTGCTTACCTGATGAGCTCCACTGTTTCTGAATACATGGTATAAGGAGATTTGGATTCCATTGGGCCCTGCTCCATTGCATTTCCACACTCAATGAATGACAAGGCTGCTTCAGCGTAGTTCAAGGCCTTCCCAAACTTTTCCACCTGATCAACAGAGTGAATACAGTGTCTTCCTTAAGCATACAGTTTTTAAAATGCCATTGTCACACAGTCTAAGTGAGTGAACAGTTACGTACAGAATTGTACCAAATCCGTATAGTGACTGCCAATCAGAATTGCTTAGAACGTCACGATTGCTCTAATCTCTGTTTCCCTCCTTGTAACCCCAAATAGCTTGGCAACTTCATTCCTTGTCTTTCCATGCGAAGCTAAATATACTGCAAAGTTGCTATGTCTGATTTCACATAAGCGTTTTCATACTTTTTTGGGCATACTCCAACTTTGATGGTTGACCAGCCTTGGTTATTGTCTTTTACAATATCTGTGACATTTACATCTCCATTCCTTTCTCTTATTGTTTTTTTTTCTAGTTATTTTACCGTTCACTTAAGGGTGAGAGTAAGGAGAGGAAAGGAGAGGAGATAAAACTCAAGGCACTATTTCAGCTTAGCTAAAATGTGACACAGAGTTGAAATTTAATAAAAAATGTTGTTTTGGATTACATGGGGTTGTCTAAATTGATGTTAGCCTTTCCCCACATCAGCAAAAATCAGCTTTATATTCTTAGGTCCTTGTGAATCTAAATTTACCCATCAAGTTCCTCATTCCCTACATAGTTACTCTCTGTGGATAAGTACATATCCTAAGTACGAATTGCATAATCTCCCCAGTTTTCAAATATTCATTCATTAATCAAAACAGAATTACACAAATACTCTAATTACTAATATAAGTCTTCCCTCTGAAAAAAAAATCTCACTTGTAACTGTGCTTTAGAAAAAAGAAATGTAGAGCAAAACTCTCCCTCATTAGCAAATCAAAGTTTTAAACAGCTTATAACCTTAGTAGGATATCAAGCAATATTTCTTGACAACACTTTTCAGATGAAGGAAGTCATTTCACTCAGTAAATATTTTCTGAAGCACCCAATTCTGTGCTATGTACACTTGATACACACAAGTTCCCTCCAGGAACATATAATACATTTGGAGAGAGAAAATGTGTACCCACAAGACAATGCATAGCACAAGGCAGTCTGTGATGAACAAGAATGCAAAGCAAGGAGCCCAGTGAACAAGAGATGGTAGAAAGGGAACAAGTGATGGATGGGGCCGCAGAGAGGCTGGGGAGGAAACCTGACAAGGACCCTGGGAAGAAATTGTAGCATTTGACTGGCTTTGGGGAGTATGCTGAAGGTGTGAGTGTGCACAAGAGTGAGTGTGTGTGAGTGTGAGAGTCTACAGTGCAAAGGCCCACTGGCTGGTATCAGCGAGGTGTGCTTAGAGGCCAGCAGGGGACCACTCTGGCTGGAGCAGAGTGTCGGGCTGGGCAAGATGACACTGAATGAATAACCCTGGTAGCCCTTGGATAATTCAGGCAGAGAATTTCATTCTGCTTTAGTACTCAACGCTCTTCTGCAGTAGCAATCATGCCTCAGATTCTTCAGGTGACAGGGACTCTCCACCAGAACTGTCCCTTCCATTTTCCTCTCTATTTTCTGATGGTCTGGTTATGTCCCCTGTTGACTAGCAAACCAAGGCAGTGATCTTTATCAAATAAATATCTGATGGGCAACATCAGCAACACCGAGAGGCGTACTTGTTAGGGTTTGAACACCTTCAACACGGGACAAATACAGTGAAGGGCATCTGAAATGCTGTATTCATCTCCAGCTCCCCCTGATCTCAGTTATAAATGCTGGAGGGGACCAGAGCTGACATTCCCGGGCAGGTAGGAGGCCCCTTGGACGAGACCTCAAGATGAAATAACCATATGACCTCTTTTAGAAAAAAACAAGCTTTTTTTTTTACTGTTTTTTTTTTGTAATTTAATGCCTAAAAAGCTTCAAGCTTTCCAAAACAGGAGATTCTACAAGCAAGAAAAAATTTTTTTAAACATCAAATTGCGGTGACTTTTAGAGTCTTAGGTGCAGTATCATAGTTTCTATGTCACACAGCTTCCGAGAAATATTCATTTTGGCAGATCCACATGAAGAACACAAGTCTTTTTGAAAAGGGATTAGATCCTGGGACCATGCCAAGGGTTGGCCAGGCTAACGAGACAGAAAGATGCAAACCTAGATTTTATTTTTAAAGGAAAAAAATGCTGCCATCCGCTGACTCCACTGCCTTTAGTTACTATTCAAATCTTAGGACTAAATTAAAATACCCATTTACCCAGAACTTTCTCCCAGTCAGACATTATTGGTTGAAGTCATAATTTATTGGGCTATGAGCACTTGATTATATAAACATTTCTCCATGTAACAGACCCAGCCATCCCTGTAATAGATTTTATAATTACCCCGGCTTATATTTTCCCAATGATGAAGGTGCAGTGCAAACACAATTTGGAAAAGCGTATCTGGGAAGAAAAGGAACGTACCATTGCATCTGCTTTATGCTTCATCCGTTTAGCTTCTTGCATAAAATAATCTGCACTGCGCGGCCTATGAGGAGAGGATGATATCAAATGTCATTACTGTGGAAGTGTAAGATCTTTTGAAAATCATCTTCCCTTTTACTCAAACCTGAATCACAATGTAAAAACTCCGCTTAATATGGAATCAGGTACTGTATGCATTTCCCAATTACTGCCCTTACATAAAACACAACGAGTATATTTCTCTTCAGTTAGCGATTCAAAACACACTCAGTAGATGCACATCGTTTACATTTAACACATTGTATATGCACATCGTTAACACGGTTCCCAATGCCTAATTTAGGAATCAGGTTTTTCATTGCATAGTTAAGAAAACAAGTGAACAATCTTACTTCACATGATATTTATACAAACACTCACTCTTTAATGTAATGATTGTAAATATATCTTATAATAATTGTATGGGTATGTATGGGTGAACATATGTATGTATCTTTATGAAAATCAGTGCCATTTATATAACTAAATGGTACCTAGAGCTGTATGGCTCTATCCATATATAATTATTTTAAAGCTTCATGGTGAGACATGAAAAGAGGGACTGCCGTATGATTACACTGCAGTTATAATGAAGTTCCTTGTAAAATGATGTCTGCCTTGTAACAATGCCAGTGTGGCATGTATTCTCCAGAGCGCTGATTAGCTAGCTGGTAAACATTAACAGCAGACGTGTGCATTATTAAAGCAATAACCCTGGCCGACACCAACTCTGCTGGGAGATGAAGGCAATTCACCCAGAGACTGATCTGAGTGGATGTAATGACCCCAGGTTACACAAAACTACTCCACCAGACAGTACCTTTAAAGGTTTGGTCTGATATATTAAAAAAAAATCTGCATACTTTCAGTGCCATCAGTCTAAACTTTTTTTGTATTATGGGTCCTTGTGTAATCAAGAACCTTGAACTGTTCATGAATATCCAATATAAGCCAGGACTCGCTGAAAGGGAGGTAAGATGTAAGCAGTGATATTAACCACGGGCTGTTTAACCTATTGTTAACATGCTTATTTTAACATCCTTCTTTCAGATGCTAATGGGTCTTTCTCCTTACCGCAGTATTAGGTTGTCAGGGCATCCTTGAATCCAAGAGGTCAAAATGCTTAGGAAAGCCATGAAGACCATGCCAATAACATTGCAATCCAAAACTATTATCCTCATTTTAATGGTTTCAATCAATCAAACAAATAAACCAGGATCATAGCAAATAATTAGTTTTGGGTCATGGGTCCCAAACTACGGAAGCAACAGGTGTTGGTTTTCTGTCTCTTACTTCCCCACAAAATATTGTCAGGACTGTGGGACTATGCTGGGTATAATTAACTTCTCCAACAAAGAAATGAGGACCACCGTCGCAGAATTTCCTTAATGGGTGTAATTAAACTCCCATCTTTGGCTCATCATCCTGTCACCCTTCTTCCTGCCACTCAGGGCTGCAACCTTCTATCCACCTGGGTGGGTCTTCACTGGTGGGGAAAGCCTGTGGTTTCCTTCACAGGAAGGCCCTGCTCCTACCACCTCTGCTTTCTCTAGTTCATCTCCTAGATGTCCATACTGCTTCCACTGAAATGGTTTAGTGGTCTTTCCGTGGTGGGTTTTCCCTCTTTGTCTACATATTGACCTTTGAATACATATTGACTGTCTGTTAGGTCTTTGATTCCAACTCTGGCAATTTATATTATTTTTGTTGTTGTTTTTGAAAGGACTTACTTTATTACTTTATTTTTTTTAGAGTTGTCTTAGGCTGACAGTAAGCAGCACGTATAAGTTTGTCCCATATATCTTTTGCCCCGAAACACCCACAGCCTCTTCACAACCAACATCTCTCATCAGAGTGGGACATTTGCTACAATCAGTGTGCCTACACTGACATGTCATTATCACCCAAAGTCCATAGGTTACATTAGGGTTGACCCTTGGTGTTGTACCTTCTATGGATTTTTAACAAATGTATGATGACATAGAGCCACCATTATAGTCTCATACAGAGTAGTTTCACTGCCTGAAACATCCTCTGCAATCTTTTCTGGTTTTCCTTGTGCTTCACGCCCCAAAGTGGAAGACCGGACCCACCTCTAGCCCAAACCCAGATCAGACTCCTGGGCTTCCGATGGGGTCCCAGAGCTGATGTGTTCAGGAGGAGTTCAGGTATTTCTACCCATTTCTCCTCTGTTGTCAAATGTTCTGAATGCTTCCTTGTACAATCCCTTCTTTCTCTCAGTGAAACATCCACCACAGAAGTCTAGGCTCTCGCCACCTCTCTTGGTTTATAGTTTCACTCCCTTCCAGTCTATCTTGGGCTTTAACTGTTGACCCATGTTTGTAAAATATGGCTTTCATTACATCACCACCCTATTCACAGGCCTACAATCAATCTCCAGAGCCATGAGGTCTCAGTTCAGGCCTCCAGTAATCTCACCCAACTGTCTTATCCATGTCACTTACTCACCAAGGCCCTCACCCACAGGGCTGTCTCCTCAATGTCTTGTAACATGCCGTCCCCATCTTAGAAGCTCTGCTCATTGTTTTCCTCCTGCCTGGAACACTCTCCTCTCTGTTCATTCACAGAGTGCTTATTCACTGAGGGCCTACTATGTGCCAAATGTCACCATCCCTCACGTTCTACTGCCATGAGGCTTTCCTGATAACTTTGGTCCATGCTCATGTCTGTCTCTGCTGATCTCAGACACCACTTCCTGTTGACAGTACACTTCTGGGCATTTAATTACCTTCTGAGCTAGTCATGGCATACGTGCTGCTCTGCAGCTGGCACGTTTTCAGCAGGGACTGCGCTGTAGACCTCGTTGATCCTCCCCACCCTGCAGTTTTAGGCACATGGGAGAAGGTAAATGAATCCCCCCTGAATAGCACTGAATTCATTTTGAGCTTAGAAGAGAGTGGTGGCTTCTGATGGGGTGCAGCTTCACAGCCAATGAGCCAGAGAACGTCTCCATGGCAACCTGAAATTCTCTACATCATTATCTGCTCTACACTCTAGTGTATGAGTTTGGTCCTTTTTTTCTTGCCCTGTTTGGTAGGCCTTGTCACTAACGGATTATCATTTCAAATGCATTTCGCTTTCATGAAAGGATTCTCTTGGTAATAAGCTATGGCATCTTAGTTTTTACGAGCCTTCTAGGCTACCCTTATGGATGGCAGTGGGTCCTCATTCCTAATACAGGGTCCTCAATGAATGTCGTTTTATCTGCAGCATATGAATGTATTTTTAAAACCTGATATGGAGGCTGAGTCACAAACTCTCACAGTAGTATACGCGGATAAGTAACACATCTAATTTTCTGACTCTATCACAGAAGCTACAATGGAAACCCGAGATGCTGAAGGAAAAAAAAAAAAAGTACCAGCCAGAGGCCATTTATGAATGCATTAGTTAGAATTCTTGTCACTACATAATGGAGGGCTCACTGCACTGAGTCACTGAAGATTGCCTGATGATTGGCCCATTTTCTCCTTTTAGGTGATTTCTAGCACCACGCTCCTAGATTGGATCATTATAAAGGCAAGGGGACCAATGGGACATCATGCAGGTTGTCCAGCCAGGCAGTGGATGCATGCTAGCATGAGGACTTCAGTCTGACAGCAATGTTCAAGTCAGTAGGAAAATAAAATTGATGTCACCGGTGTGGCAGGTACAGACTATCACACATGGCAAAGGTACTAAAATGAAATCGAATTATCACAGTGTTCAAACAGAACCATCATCTAATCTACTTTTTTTTTTAACGTTGACAACCTAGAGTTTCTGTTTCTCATTTAGATAATAACATTCTTTGCATTGTTTCTCACAGTGATGGTGTTTCATGAGGATACATGAGCAAACCTAATAAAAAAGTTCAATTAAACATCATACATGTAACTAACTGTGCATTTTGGGCTCTTCAGAAAGAGGGCTTGTGGGACCTAAAAAACCAAAGCTCAGCCATGTCTGTCTTTGTTATAAGCGCTCTTGGCAACAGAAACAATCCGAGCACTGGATCCAAAGAGATCCTTTGCCTCACCCTCCCCGCACCCCCACCTACAAACACAGCGCTTTAGTTCTCAGCAGCTTTGGGGCTTGAGCTACCCCAATATTTCTTCTGGCACAGGAGGGTGAAAGCAAGCTTGCTTTTTGTTCTCCTTTGTGGCTGAGATCCAGAGGAATGGTCCCCCACGGAGAGGCTGGCAGGCTTCTTTCTGCAATTTCTACCCCTGTGAAACACCCCCCTTCAGCGGGGCCAGCCTGTTTCGCGAAACCTGGCAAGGAGGAGAGCTCAATGTGTTTGAACAAACAGGTTCCTTGGCACAGCAGAAATCTGGACAATTTTCTTAGGGAAGCTGAAATCCAAATCAGGCAAACAGGCAACTGCATACCAAATGAATTCATCATCTGACATCCTATCAGTTTGTCATTTGATAAGCCCCAGAGGTGTGACTGTGTCCCAAGCTTTGAGGTACTTTCTCCACAAAGAAGAATGTGTAAGAAGTTAAGTGATTATTTTGATGCACTGAGTAAGCGACACTATTGATGAGGGCACTACGGAGTCAGTGGCTCTGGGTGGGAAGTGGGCCCTGAGCACTTCCTGAAGGAAGCAGGACTGCATTTGGGCAGGAAAGATTCAGGTGCAGCTTTTGTGTCCATTGCCTTGATGTTGGCTGGGACCCTGGAGTCCCTGCAACCTGGCTTCTCAGAGGCCCCAAGGATCATTCATTGTCTCTCATAGGCCACAGGCTCTGGCCGACGGCTGCTTCTCTCTTGGCCACGCATAGAAAATAGCATGTGCTTTCCAGGATGCACAGGCGGAGCGCTGCAGGGTTTTGTCATGCAGTCAAAAGCAACTTTCTAGTGAAATGGAAACTCATCAATCCGATGGTTGTTCTTCTCTGAGTGTGGCATTATAAATAAAACCATTGTACCAAACCTGAAAATGTTCTGAGAGCTAAGATTTCAATCGGGGAGATCTGAATTCCTTGCGTCCCTGACCTCACACAAGCCTAGGCCTTTCTCTCTCTCTCTCTGTTTTGGTGAGAAGAAACTAAGAACTGGCCAAGAGACAGGGATTTCATAATAGAAAAAATGCCATATGAAGAACAGGAAGACGTCCTAATGGCTCATCGGGGAAGGTGGGGTCAAGCTTTGAAGCGACTGGGAAAGGGAGCCCCTTAGGAGAACAGCAGTGGCATCAGCAATCCCTCCACGGCCGTGTCTTGCCTTGATGTCACATCACCTACTGAAGGATTTCAGTTGGTGGCCTTTGACTAAAGCATGCTGCCAGAGATCTGACCTTTCACATACAAGAATCTTCCCATCCCCTATAAAGTTAAAATCCTCTTAGCAGTGAGGCTGCCGAACATAATTACATCACAAACGCCGAGTCCTCTTCCTTCCCCACCAGCCGCGTTTCACAGGCTTCCGTGGCCAAGGGGGTTTGTTCTCAATGCTGGGAGGTTTATGGAGCTGGGCTGGGGACAGATGGGACGTTGGGTAGTTTGGCTGCATGTGATGATCGTGACTGACTCTTCCTTGTGAAATACGGGCACCTCCTTCTGGGAGCACAGGCAGAGCTGGCACGAGGGGTTCGTGGGCTTCCCAGCACAGCAATATGGCTGGTGGGAACGGAGGCTGGATTTTCAGCCAAGCATTTCACCACCGAGCTCTGCTCAGGACTTCTGTACTGAGGCCTTCATGACACAGTTGTTCCCTCTCGATTTTCCCTGGGCCAGGAACTCCCCTGTCACTAATTAGGACACCAAGTAATTTATAGCTCAAGGCTTCGCAATAATATCTGTTTCTAGGCTTTGAGTTGAATCAAATGCTGTCACTCATTGACATAAATTCTTGTGATTTTTTTCTTAAACAAAAGTTTGGTAATCACCCAGTGTTACCTTAGGATCCAGGCTGTCAAGCAGTGAATGGCATGCATGGCTAAGTGTCAGGGGAGGAGGTGTGGTCACACTGCCACCCATCCGAGCCTGCAATTGATGCAGAACAGCTGACCTGGATCAAGTTTTTAAAAGAAGTGCTATTCTGCATCCTGAAGGCACAGATGTGCCTGTTTAATTGATGAGCTGCACAGGAAAAGGGGCTTGGAAACCTGTGAATTTAGTTACCTGCATACAGCTCCCTTACATTCATGGATAAAGAAAAAACGCAGGCAGCACCTCTTCCCCGCCTCCCCCAAGCCCCGCCCTAGGAATGTGACTGTAATTCATCTGGGTTCATTCAACACTGGATTCAGCTGTTGTCTGAATCCCATGTTTATTCAACCATTGATGAGTATTTATAATACAAAGGAATGAGTTTACTTTTTTTTTTTTTAAAGCTGCACGATGCGGCTTTAAAAATTAAATGACAGTGTGGCATCTGTTACTTTTTGGATCACAGTAGCTGACTTCCATCAACACTACATTACTCCAGTGTGAATTCTCTAGCTCTTTCTTTTCTTCTCCTGGTGGCCTCTCTTTGGTCATTTCACTGCTTGTTGACGCCATCAATGAGAAATCAGGGAAAGTGACAGGAGTCAGGTCCTCATCTGTCAACAAGCCTGCTGGTGGGGAAGCTGCCTTAGAATGCAGAGAGTGGAGAGGGAACAGGAGGAGGCTAAAGTTTCCATGCCAGGAAACCTTTCTGGGGAGGCCACCCATGTGCCTCCCTCTGCCCTGGATTAATAACTGAGAATTAATTAATTAATTAATTACAGCTCCTGCCAGTGTACCTAGTGCTTAGTAAGTGCTCAGCACATACCAACTGAACCTGGGAGACAATTTTCGGAGACCTCCTTGCCTAGCGATCTCTTCAAGGACACTTATTTTCATTGTTTTGAGGAAGAGGCAATGCCTATTTTTGCTTTTCAAGCCTTTAGAACCTTTCCAGAGTTTTCTTAGGTCAGTGGTTGCGTGGCCGTTTGAGTCGCATGTTTATGTCACTGTTAACGGGTTTCAAATCAGTTGGGACACAGAGCAACTGGAACATGCCATCTCTCTCTCCATATGATGGATATGTAAGAGTGCTTTTTTATTCGATTAGATCTATATCCATAAAAGGAGAAACAGTTTTATTGCCGCTGTCAGCCAGAAAAATTAGACATACTGCTAATGGGAAGAACCAATGACAACAGCCTCTTCGCTGATACACAGAGCAACAAAATTATATTAGCCTCAGCCCCAGTAGACTGAAAAACACTTCCTCTTGTAAACAGCCCAAGAAACTACAGAACCAAGTGCAACTATTTAGTTGTTGCTGTTTCTGTGTTAGTTTTCTGGTCCATACATTGGAAAATTCCTTACATTTTAACTTTCTCTGTGTGAGTTTGAGTGTGTGTGTTTAAATACCACATCCATAACATCACCTGCTGGAAACGTTTAATGCTTTGAGCACCTCAGTGTCTAAAGTACATTGTGTTTGATCAGGTTGTTCGATTATGACTTCTGAATGCAAACTTTCGCGTCCTCATTACATACAATTCTAATCTGTTTTTACAAACGGTTAAAGCTCACGTGAATACTTTATACCACCGAACCCTAATTATATCCGTAGTTGACCAACTGATGGTACTCCCATTACATGCCCCACACCCAGGGGATTAATGATGACAAAAGTAAAAAAATCTGAGATGTCCTAAATTAAATTATAGCTGGTGGAGAGGGAGAGAAAGAGATGAGTAACTAAGCGGTTAATAGCAGTGGGCCAACTAACAATAAACTCACATTCCCAAATGTATGTTGGAGCTTTGAATCAACTTCTGTAGTGACCACCGGATGCCACCGCATCCCGCATAACCATGAACTTCAGGACTGCTGTCTGTAACCAATCAAAAGGAGTACATATGTCTTCCTCACGGACTGTGCACCTGTCCTAGAACTGCCTCCACTTTCCTTCCTCCAGCTTCCCATATCTTCAGCCAATGTAAAGTCTTTCAAAACAACTTACATTTTTCTTCCTCAAAACATAAGGTATAAAAGTGCCCGTCAGCTCCAGGACAGCACACATGTTGCCTGCTCCATCCAGCCCCGCTGCTGATGGTTTACATTGCACACCTCAGGACCTGGTCCTTTTCTGGCTAGCATTTGCCTCAATAAATCCTTTCTTTCAGAAAAGCTTTGGGCCATGAGAGTTTCTTGTTTAATAATGGCCACCTCCTTTGCTGTTTAGGGCAGTGGAGAAGAGGAGGGGACGGGGACGTGGCGAGGGCCAGGAGGAGAGCATGTGTGGGGTTGCAAGGGCAGCTGCAGCAGTCATCGGAAGAGGAGAACACCTGTTTCCTCAGCTACCCTTAACCTTTTGTAAATCCAACTATCTTGGAACATGTCCAGTAAATGAAACAAACAAAATGCAGATCTGACTTTCAACCTCCAAGTTTTATGCCTAAATTGGCTTACTGAAGCCCAGGTAATGCTTGAGGACTATGGCTTCATAGTCCCATTTCTCAGAGATGTCTATAGAGGTGACAAACAGATCTTGCCTCTGCTCAGGTGAAATGAGGGCTCAAAAGAGGAGGGGAGGAAGATGAGGATGGAGAAGCCATCACTTCTGCACAGAGCTTTCATTTCTCCAGACGAATACTCTTACGAGGGAGCATCTAACTGGGTCCTAGGAGAAACCCCGGGAGACAGGTGTCACAAATATCTTTTTTTTTTTCTGGTAAGGAATGTGGGACTTACAGACATTTAGCACCCTTTAATTTTCTGACTTTGGGTGGGGTTAAGTGGTTTATTGTCTGTTCCCTTAGCTGGACTGTAAGCAATCTGAGGGCAGGATGTCTCATTGTCACATGCTGCTGCACCCTAGGAGTGCTTCACACAGATAGGTACTGGGTGCTCAGTGAACAGCTAATGCTGAAAACAGGTGTCAAGCAAACTCTAGAAACTATGTCTTCTGCCTTCCAGGCTCATCCTTGACCTTGACACGTATTGTTTCCCTAAGAGTCTAAATAATTTCCAGTATCATTTTAATCATTTCTCATTTGTCATTTTCAGCATCTCAAGGGCATTCTAGGAGGCTATTTTTATTCATCTGCTTCTCTTGTTTCTCCTCCTTTTAAATTGATGCTGGGAATGGAAGTTATACTTGGGTTTTAGTGAGAGGACTGGCTGAAGAATGACAGGGTATTTTTCTCCTGTATAAGAATTGTTTATAGTGTTATAAAGAATATATCATTTTAGAGGAAGGGAGCTTTCAGGAGTAAATCACTATCATTGTTTGCCTGTGATAATTTACAAAAACAAAAATGCTTCTCTTGCTGGTAGCATACAACCACCAATAGTCCCAAATACAGGCGCTTTGAAATATAAGACTCACCAGTGCCAACTGCCTTAGCTTTCTGACATCTTGGGTGTGACCCCATGAGCAGTGGTCATTCTATCCGGTCAAAAGTTGCACCAGGACCCATGGGTCCACTCAACATTAAGTGGCGATTCCCTTCGAGAGGGGAACATTTCACTGATCCAGCCATGCCACACATGGCCACAGTATAATTTCTACCTGTGACGTTTCCACCTCACCTTGCCCCTCTCCGTATCAACCAAGAGTCCACACTCACATGTCATCGAAGACAAGCCTCTGCCTCTTGCAGTCCCGGTGGCCGTTGGAGCCTGGAGACCATGGCTCTGTCTGTGGCCGTGACTTGTG
>NW_017731900.1:110465-114803 GCF_001890085.2 Hipposideros armiger | reverse complement strand
ACAAAAAGATATTTACATTACGATTCATAACAGTGGCAAAATTACAGTTATAGAGTAGCAGTGAAAATAATTTTATGGTTGGGGGTCACCACAACATGAGGAACTGTATTAAGGGGTCGTGGCATTAGGAAGGTTGAGAACCGCTGCTCTAGAGCAAGAGCTTATATCCCGGGGTCCATGAACTTAGATGGGAAAAAGTTACATCCTCATTTTCATTAACCTCTCACTGACATCAAACACAGAGGAGTGGTTTGGCAGGGGTAGTACTAACAACACCCGTGATTGTGTCACCAGTAGAAATCGCGGATATATCCTGTCACACAACAGTCATTGCAGACCTCTTGAAATAGGATTTATATTCATCACTATTAGAAATTATGGTAGTTACCAGATCTGCTAGTTACTTGATGCATTGATGAAGAAGCATTAACGATACTGCACATTTTTGAAAGACTATTTGGAATCACATTTTCCCCATTGACATTTTCCCACTAGCTTGGGGGTACCATCCACTTAGAACAGAATTTGTGGGCAACGCCAGCTTCATGGGCAGTGNACTCACATGTCATCGAAGACAAGCCTCTGCCTCTTGCAGTCCCGGTGGCCGTTGGAGCCTGGAGACCATGGCTCTGTCTGTGGCCGTGACTTGTGGAGAACATTTTCCGAATTGTTGTGAGCTGCCTTCTAAACAACAAACAACACACCAGACTTTGAGAAGCTGAAAGGAACAACCCACTATATAGACGATTTTGTGGTCGCGTTCTATGATGGTGCTTTTTTTTTGTTTAAATAAAGAAAAAGAGATCATGCGTTCTAGTTCTCAAGCTGAGGGCTTTCACCAATATTTTCCCATGTCATTCCCACAACAGTTATTGAAAGGGAAGTCTTCATGTGGCCACCCTCAGAGATCCAGTAACTGAGACTTGTGAGGTTAAGGAATTTGCCCAAGCTCAAATCGTGGGTGTGGGTGGAGGCCCAGGGCTCAGGCTCAGACCCCTATTTTTCCCAGTTGACTAGCCCAGTGGTTCTCCAAGCTGACTGCATCATAATAACCCTGGGGACTTGTTAACACAGAGACAGCTGGGCTCCACCTGCAGAGTCTCCACTTCAGTTGGTCTGGGGTAGTGCCTGAGAGCACGCATTTCTAACAAGGTCCAGGTGATGCTGACCCAGGGCCCAAGCTCTCAGAGCCACTGAGCTGTATAACCTACAATCCCGCACAAAGGAGAAGTCACACAGGTTGCAAATTGACTGGTTCTCATTCACTGTCTATGAAGATTAGAAAAAGCCAAAGAGAATTACTAGAAATTATTTCAAGTGTGTTTTAAGAAGGAACACTATTGATCTATGAGAAAATTTTAAAAAATCATTATTTCCAGGGGATACAAATATTTATAGAGCACCCGTTGTATGCTTAACATGTAGATCAGAAAACAACCATCTCTTTGGTCATGAAATTCACATCAACTCCTCTGAGATAATTAAAATCGAGTGTATATAAAGGCTTTTCTAAATATGGACCAGTTTTATGTGTTGATCAAATCTCCTTGTTATAAGAACCTCTTGTGCTCTGTGCGTTTCCTTCTTGGCAGGCATGGCTGTCAATTATGGATGTGTGTGATCCCTCATCCAAGTCACTGTCCCCAGCTAGACTGGAGGTTGAATGCAGACACGGATGGAAGCTGTTAGGTCACGACTGCATCTCCATTGCTGGGGCACAGTGCCTGCCACACAGTAAGTACTTGCTCAATAAACATCTGTTTGCTGAAAGAATGACTAAAAAAAGTCCATATATATTTTTAACAATTCTCTGCACACCATAGTTGCTTGTGACATAAGAATATAGAGGCAAAGAAGGGTTTTTCATTTTGCAAATGAAACAGGCTCAGAGAGATGAAGCAAGTGGCCAAAGGTCACGTGGCCACTAAGATGTGAGGCTAGACTGACTGTGGGACCCAATCCCCTGCTCTTCCCCGGGGGAATGCAGAGCTCTAGAATCAACCGAGGAAGTTGCTGGAAGGAGGGCAGTGGCGGGGGTGCCACACTGTGGCTTCTACAGTGGTCATCAAGGGTGGAGTGGGAGCCCCGACATTTTGGCCTGGGGTTTCCATCCCAGGTTTAATTCTGTCCTGGGGGAAAGAATCTTTTCACATGAAAAGGTGGGTTGGTCTAAAAGTCCCAATATATTATTCGTATTATTTTGTGAATATAGTGTTTACTGGATAGTGTAACTTTGGGGTGATTTCTTTTCAAACTAAGAAATGAAATCCTACAAAGTGGCTTCCTCAGCAGAAGAGGCTACCCCTCTGGGTGCCTTCCTTCACAGCTCTCTGTAGGGGTTAACATAGGAGCGTGCTCTGGTGCTAGGACTTCCCAGAGCAGCCTTGGGGATCCTCTGTGGGACCTCAAGTTGTGATCCAACTGTGCTGGGCTGGAGACAGAGTACAGGGGCGTGCACGGCTCTTTATTTTAATCAGGAAGGGAAGAGCACCAACGTACCGCGAGGTCTCCGGCATGGGACTGCAACTGGTTCTCAGCCTTATGTTTCTTGTTAGAGGTGGCGGAAGTGAACAAGCCATTGCCGTTGGATCTGCTGGAAGATGTCAAGTCGTCATTGGAGTATTTGTGTTTCGAGGCATCGGAGAGGGGTGAGATGGGCGACCGGAGCATTTTTTCATTTTTATTTATGGGTATTGCCAAGCTGAAAAAGGAAATCACAGTAATGGAATGTCACCCAGGCAGTACAGGGAGAGGTAAATGTTTTATATATGACCCAAACCTCCTATTTAAAACCTGCTGGTAGGAAGACGTTTACGGGAAATTATTATACCAGGAAACACTTTTATGGCATTAGGACCATAACAAACAATAAGCAAATTTCACTCACTGTTTCTTTACTGGTCCTACAGAATGAAGAGGAATTCTGGCGTTAAGGGACTAAGAATAATACTTTTGTTTTCTGCGTTTTTCATCTAAGGATCTCAAAATACACAACAAACAACTTCCTGTTTTCCTAGCAAGGGTAAGCAGCAAGTAATGGGAAAGTTAATCAAATGATAGCGGAGTTCCCCATTTCCAAAAGGACTTTTGCTAACACCTGAGCGTGTACTAATTATTATGTGGAGAATCACAGAAAGACCTGCAAAGCAAGAAGCAACTTTCAATAGTTAGGCTTCAACTTTCAATTGTGAGCTAACCAGGCACTGATCAGAATAAACACAGAACAGAAAACTGTCATCAGAAGTTACATTTTCTGATTCCTAACTCCTTATTCTACCTTCAAAACTGTTGTCTATAACTCCCCCCAAAATTAACCATCAGACAAGGGGGTCCTTTCGAGTCTTTGCAATGTATATTATGTTGATAGAACTCTATTACTTAACTTTGAAAAAAAACTGGGGAAAGACACATTAGCCTGAAATAAACTCAATCACTGCTAATCTGGGATGCTCACAGAAGTCCCTTGACAGAGTCAGTCAAAAAAAGGTAAATCCACTTAACAAAGATTTAGCCATTATTCCTGCAGTGAAGACTTTTTAATTGCATGTGTTGGCTATCACTGCAAACAAGCCATTAAAGTCACTTCAAAAAACGATTTCCTTAGTTGGTGGTGACAGTGTGGAAATGACAAAACAGGCCTCAAATGATAAAGCCAAGGTTCTCAACGTTATGCAAACAGATATGTGTAGCAATAGGATTTCTGGTTCAAAAAGCGCTGGATCTCTAACAACTTAGAAGTGAGAAGACATGTTCTAGAAAACTGTCCTGGGCCAATCAAAGTGGCTCAGCTAGTGATGAGGAAGGCACTGATACTGAAGATGGGTAAACAGTCTCAGTATAATTGTTTCTTGATATGGGAGTGGAAGACATCCTATATCTAAGTCTCTACTATTTTACGCACTGTTTGATTTTAAATGTTCATGAAAGCTAAACAATTACATGAAATATTGTCATGGACATATGATCATTTCTTCTTCATCATTATAATTTGATATATTCAAGTTGACCAAAGAAACTTTTGTTGGAGCTCCTCTTTGGGATGGGTGATCATCTTGTATATGGATGGGGTTGTCTTATCGAATGGGTCAAATGTGACAGCAGTCAGCACAGAACACCTCTCCTAGAATGTCCTAAAAGCACTTCCATATGCAAAGACTCTAGGCAGCGGTTCTCAACCTGTGGGTCGCGACTCCTTTGGGGGTCGAATGACCCTTTCACAGGGGTCACCTAAGACCATCGGAAAACAAAAAGATATTTACATTACGATTCATAACAGTGGCAAAATTACAGTTATAGAGTAGCAGTGAAAATAATTTTATGGTTGGGGGTCACCACAAC
>NW_017731900.1:90774-109630 GCF_001890085.2 Hipposideros armiger | reverse complement strand
TGTGCCTTGCTGGAAAGCTATTTGTCACAGAGGATTCAGCACAACGTGGGTCTGCCTGGCACCCCCGCAGAGGAGTTGCTAGGTGGCCGGTTAACCTTGGAGGCACGGATCCTGTCTAAAACCACAATTTTAGTCCAAATCTAAGTGCTTTAGGTTCATCTATGGAGACTCCATTCAAAGTTTATATTTCGTCCTCTGTGTGATAAGCTTAGCGTTCTTATGGGTTTAGTGGCTATTAAAACAAAGGTCTGAAAATTCATTTATTAAGTTTACAGAGGGAAGGGTGTGTCTTTGGGAGTGCAGAACGGTGTGTAACAATGAGTAACTGGTCTTGTGTTATTAGCCTTAGATTAAACCAAGGGAAGCATGTCTGGAGACCCAGACCAGAGCAGTCATTAAAAAATGCTGACTCTCTTCCCCAATAGGGCTCATGGCTTTCAGACCCAGAGATCCCTCCAGCTCACTTCGACCTTCAAGGGAATACGCATACCTGTTGACGTTCATATTGCAATGGTTTGCAGACAAAGTATTACTGGCAGAGGCGGTCAGTCGTGAAGAGCTGTCCTTGTCTCCCTGGGCCTTCTTGACGTCTCTGTAGTCGTCTTCGTTGTCACACTGTGTGGAAATAAGCAAAAACCAATCAGTTTTGGATCTCAAGGGCGCGTCATGAGCTCCCATCACCAGCTTCCACAAAGCAGGCCTCCCAGGAGACCAGTTTACCTCTCTGGAAAGCATCCAGCAGTACGTGTGGCTCTGGGCCCAGATTCCCAGGCAGTTCCTCAACGAATAAGGATGAAATCTGTCACTTCTACTATTGACTGCTTAGTGAGAGGGAAAGTGTGGCACTGCAGAATATTATGGAATTTATATGTATATACTTCTGCACATTTCTCTATATATCTATGTATACCTACATAGTTATCCATATTTCCAATCTATGTGTTTATCGATTTCTATCTATATATTTCTTGTATATTTATGTCTGTCTCTCTCTCTATCAGTCTATCCATTAATCCATCAACCCCCAGGTGATTGACTGATTCATTCATTAATCAATTAATCACCTGGGGATTGATGGATAAATCAATCCAGAAGTAATGAGGAGGGCAGGGTATCTAGAGGAAAACAGGACGAAAGAGGGGTAGGGAAGTAGGGAGCTGACCCATATTATCTGAATTATATTGTTTGAATCTGACAACACCCCTGCCAAGGTTGTCACCATTTTACAAATGAAGAAAGTGAAGTGTCGAGAAGGTAAGGGCACCTGATTAAGGTCGCCCAGGAGGTCAGAGATGACTATATAATTTACAGGTTCAGCTTGAAATGAAAATGCTAGGCTCCTTGTTCAAAAAGCAGGAAAAAATTCTTGTCTTGGTGATTTTTTTTTTGTATTTGACACCAAAAGCAAAGGCAAGAACAGCAAAAATAAACAAGTGGGACTAAGTCAAACTAAAAAGCTTCTGCACAGCAAAGAAAACCATCAACAAAATGAAAAGACCACCTATGAAATGGGAGGAAGTATTTGCAAACTATATATCTGCTAAGGGGCAAATACTCAAAATATATAAAGAACTCACACAGAACTCAATACCAAAAAAAACAAACAATCTGATTAAAAAATGGGCAGAGGCCCTGAATAGACACTTCTCCAAAGAGAACATACAGTTGGCCAATAGACACATTAAAAGATGCTCAACATCAGTAATCGTTAGGGAAATGCAAATTAAAACCGCAGCAAGGTATCTCCTCACACCTGTCAGAATGGCTGTCATCAATAAATCAAGAAATAACAAGTGCTGGTGAGGATGTGGAGAAAAAGGGAACCTTGGTGCACTGTTGCTGGGAATGTAAACTGGTGTAGCCACTACGGAAAACAGTATGGAGGGTCCTCAAAAAATTAAGAATAGAACTACCTTATTGATGAGACAAGTAAAGAGTTAATGTGAGCTCGCAGGATGAGACAGGCAAAGAGTTAACAGGAGTGAGCTTGTGAGTTAGCAGGAACAAACTTAAAAATCAACCGCTTGGCTGTGACTCCCCTGGCTAGCACTGCACCTGCAAGCTGACAAGTACCTTACATCCATCATAGGTGGGAACAGAACAGTTCCCAATTGCAACAGCAGCCCCTTGCAAGCTGACATCCATCACAGATGGGAACAGGACAGTTCCCAGGAGAAGACAATTGTAATGGTAGCCCCCCTACAAGCTGACAAGCACCCTACATCCTGCATGGAAAAATATAAAATCCCAGCACTCCTTCTCATCGGTGCAGCTGTTCCTATTGGACTCTACCCTGAAAAACTCCTTTTGCCAGTATTTCTCTTACTCCTCTGTCTCGGCAGCTATCCCCATCAGACTCTGCCCTGGCAAAATTTCTTTTGCCAGTATTTCTCTTCCAAACAGAATTTTTTGTCTCTCTCTCTGACTAACTTTCAATAAATCTTTTCTTGCTCTTCTAGAGTTTCGTGAATGATTTCACGTTCTGTCAACGACCAGGGATTAATTCTATGCTAATACACTTATGACCCAGCAATTCCACTTCTGGGTATTCATTTGAAGAAAATGAAAACATTAACTCTAAAATTTATATGCACCCCCATGTTCACTGCAGCACTATTTACAATAGCCAAGACATGGACATAATCGACAAATTCATCAGACTACATATGAGGTGTGATCAAATTTCCAGGAGTGTTTCAGAAAGTGACAAGAACGATGGGATAAGTGTGTTTGAAGTGAGGGGTAATATTTTGAGGGGGATTAATGGCAATGTGTCTTTTACTGTAATAATTTTCTTTAAAATTTAAACGTTCACCATAGGTTTTGATCACACCTTGTAATTACTGTATTACATATTTGAAAGTAGCTCGGAAAGTGGACCATGAAAGAGCTCATCTGGAAAAAAAAATTGTAATTACTGTATTTTACCGTGTATAATGTGCTCCCATGTGTTTGGCCCAAACTTTCAGGGAAATAATCTTTTGTTTTAATTTTTTAATTCAAATTTTATTTGTTTACATTTAGGTACTTGTTTTTTGTATTATAGAGGAGTTTTAGCATTTATTTATTTACTAAAAAAATTTTTTTTTCAGCTGAACCATTCTGCCACCTGTTGGCAGCTCAGCGGCAGCTTAGCTCGGGCTATGAATCGAACTGGCGAACCTGGTGCTCAGAGCTCGCACTCTTGAGTGAGCTCTTAACCAACTGAGTCACTTGGGTGGCCCAGCATTTATTTTTTAACGTATTATGGTACCAGAAATTTTATGTACCAGTAACAAATTTACGATATTTACTCATCATAGAAAGCCAAGAACACTTCATCGTTGCAAGTTCGTCATAAATTCAACAAAACCGATTATCATATTCCAGGGTATTGTTTTGCATACGGATATCATTATTGATTTCTAGAGTCACACTTTTAGCTCATAAGCATAAATAAAATAATTAAAAACATTTATATAGATATGGAATTAGTACTACCCATGTGTAATGCACATCCTTATTTTTTCCCTCACAAATTTGTGCAAAATGGTGTGCATTATACACAGCAAAATACAATATGTATTGTGATGGATGTTAATTGCACTTATTGTGGTGATCATTTTGCACTATATACAAATATAGAATCATTACACTGTACACCAGAAACCAATATAATGTTATGTCAATTATACTTCAAATTGCTTTTCTAAGAAAAGCAGGAAGACTTTTTCATCTCAGCTGTCGACATGCCATCCAGACTGAGGAAGACCCAGAAACTTAGGGGCCACGTGAGTCACGGCCACGGCCACATCGGCAAGCACCGGAAGCACCCAGGAGGTCGAGGTAATGCTGGTGGCCTGCATCACCACAGGATCAACTTTGACAAATATCACCCAGGCTACTTTGGGAAAGTTGGTATGATCCATTACCACTTAAAAAGGAACCAGAGCTTCTGCCCAACTGTCAACCTTGATAAACTGTGGACCTTGGTCAGTGAGCGGACACAGGTAAATGCTGCCAAAAACAAGACTGGAGCTGCCCCTATCACTGACGTGGTGCGATCGGGCTACTACAAAGTTCTGGGGAAGGGAAACCTCCCAAAGCAGCCTGTCATCATGAAGGCCAAATTTTTCAGCAGAAGAGCTGAGAAGATTAAGGGTGTTGGAGGGGCCTGTGTTCTGGTAGCTTGAAGCCACATGAAGGAAATTCATTAAACTCAAGTGTTTTTCTCAAAAAAAAAAAAAAAGAAAAAAAAAGAAAAGCAGGAAGAGTATCATATATAAAGTATTAAAGTAAAAAACGTTTTCCTGTCTTTCAAAGTCTCTCTCTCTCTTGACCTGCCACAGTGGTGTTCATTTGCTATTTCATATTGTGCTCCTTGAAGGATGGGGAGAATTAGGGGGGGCGAGTGCCCAGGGGTCCTGTCCTGCAAATGGGCACATGTGTGGTTTCCACTGCCCACCAGTTGGGCATTCCCTTTTTCCAAGGCCCACCCCCCAATCCAAGATGAGCTGGCAACCCTTAGGAAACTGCACTATCCTCTCTGAGACCCCTCAGTACTTGGATCGGGGTTGGGCAAGATGTCCCTCCTGACTCTGACCCTCACTTGCTTGCCCCTTGGCCCCGGGGGGCCCAGGGCAGCAGCCCCATCTCTGGAAGGAGATGAGGAAGGGAGGCTGCACAGGGCCAGGGGTGCAAAGGGGCCAAAAGGGCAGGTAGAACCTGTTCTGGGGAAATGGGTGGGACTGCAGGTGGGTCAAACTCCACATGCCCCCACGCATGCGCTATTGTCCCATAATGCTTCACGTACCAAACACAAATTCAAAGATAAAACGAAGAATTTCAAGATGGCAGCCACAAGTATTAAACTGTAAGCACGAGCCCTTCTGAGCAGGGACCCTGTGGGAAAGTGCTACACAAACCTCAGGCTGACTTCTTATTGTAAGACCCTGAGTCAGACGGCCTGGGTTCATTCCTGGCTCTGCCCCTTATCACCTAGTGAACCTGAGACAAGTCACTTTAGGCTCTCTGCCTCAGCTTCCTCATCTGTAATGTGAGCATGACAACAGTATTTGCCTCATAAAGTTGTAAGACCTAAATGATTTAATGTGTACAGAGTGCTGAGAACAGCGTCCCTTTATGGGGACAAACATATGTGTTAACTGTTAATGATTTTGTCCTAAATCTAGAACCATCCATGATTACTGCGAACTGTGGTTTGTGACCCACTGTATTTTTAACGGTGGTCCAAGTTACTTTTGAAGATACAATAACAGAAGGGGATAAAAATCCTCAAAATGGGCTTTTATTTATGATGAAGTTATTTCCATGCTCAAAGACCTTCAAAAACTGCTGAGTGTTTGGGTTTGCTTCTAGGTGATGTGTCTGCAGCTCTCCCTGTACTTGAACTGCCTTTCTCACTCCTGTGCTTCCCTTGTTTGTCCTTTTCCTCTTTTGGTGCAATTTAATCCCTGACCCTCTGATTACACTCACGCACCACATAACAATATTTTAGTCAACGATGGAGCACAGGTACGATGGTGGTCCCATAAGAATATCATGGAGCTGAAAAATTCCTATTGCCTAGTGACATAGCTGTCCTAATGTCATAGTACGGCATTACTCGTGTTTGTGGTAATGCTGGTGTGAACAACTCTACTGCCCTACTGGTCGTATGAAAGTCTAGCACATACATTATGTACAGTACATAAACGACTATGTATTTACCATATTGTACTTTTTATCATTATTTTAGAGTATGGTCTTTCTACTTATATAAAGAGTTTGCTGTAAAATGGTATGCCATATTATGCCGGCAGCAGCCTCATACATCTCGGGTTTACCCCATCTCTTGAATGCATCATTTTCTCTTGTGCTGGATTTCATCTCGTGTTGTTTTGTACAGTAACATGCTGTAGAGGCCGGTAGCCCAGGAGCAGTAGGCTACACCACACAGCCTAGGTGTGCAGTAGGCTAGGCCATCCAGGTTTGTGAGTGTACTCTATGACGTTCGCACAATGATGAAATTGCCTAACAGTGCATTCCTCAGAAGTATCCTCATGGTTAGGGGCACATAACTGTACTCAAATGTCCCTCCTCCTTAAGGCCCTGTCCCCAACCCCTCTCTACCACCAAGTTCTCCTGGATCAACACAACCGGCAGGAAAGGCGTTTGGGTTCTCTGCTGCTGCAGGCTGGGGTCCCTCTCATAGGGCCCTGTCCTCCACTGCTTGGCATCAGGCACTTCCGTACTCACGCTTCACCCCAGTCACAGCCTTAAACTCTAGGAGGCTGTTGACTTCTTAGTCAATGAATGATCCCACCATTGACATCGCCCCATCCCTTACAGCAAAGAATGGGGTTCACCCCGCGTTTTGTTTTTCTACAGGCCCAGCAGCATCCAGCTTGCCTCAGCACACTGGATAAAGATTTCCTGTATGCTTACTTCAACATGCAGTGGGACAGAAATTATTTATCGAGAACTATAAAATGGGAATAATAATGGTACTTCCCTCCCTGGGCGGTTCTAAGGACTTAACTGAATTACTATATGTCAGGTACTTACAACAGTACCTGGCCTGTATAAAGTACTACATGAATGTTTGCTGAGTAAGGACACGCCAGACCACAGGGTACTCACTTTCCACTACCTCACCCAAAAGTTCAGGGTCAGTCCTCCCTCCCGGCCAGGCCCTCAGCCCCAGGCCTACCTTGCGTTTCCTCTTGGATTTTGGCAAAGCCTTTTCCACGGGTGTGTCAGCTGGATGGCTGGGCGGTGCGCTCTCAGCGTCCTTGGCCGCAGGAGCACTCAAGACCACCGGCTCCTGGGGCAGGTGTTCTGGGATCCTGGACAGGAGGGTCAGGTCAATTTTGACCCACAGAGACCTGACCTCGTCACTGTCCTTCAGGGGGGAGAGAAGCTCGTTGCGGCCGAAGGGGACCAGTGTGTAGAACTGCTCCTCCAGCTCCTTGGCGATGTCACTGGTGGTCCTGGCGTTGATGGAGCCCACGGGCGCGCGCGGCCCACCGCCGCTGATGTTGCTGGCAGCCTCTTTGAGCCTCTGTTCACTCGCGGAGGCAGCGGAGGCAGCGGCGGCCACGGCCTGCGCTTTGGCCAGAGGGTACACCTCCTGCTCTGACTCCAGGTCCGAGTCCGAGGAGGAAGACGAAGACGAAGACTCGGTCTCGATGAACTCCTTGGACTTGGGAACGATCCTGCTCAGCCCGCGCGTGCGGCGCTTCTCGCAGGTGACCGAGGCGCGCAGCTCCTTGCGGTGGCTCGTTCTGCTGTTGCCGCAGGGCCTGGCTTTGGTGGGCTCCGCGGGGATGGCCGTGCCCGTCCCCAGTACGTCCGCGGGCTCCTCGGGCCGGTGGCAGTTGGCACCGTCGCCAGCCGAGGTCCTCTCCGTGCGCCTGGGGGGCTTCTTGCCCGCAGACCTTCGCGCCGGCGCGCTCTCAGGTGGCGCGCCAGGGACCACGGGCGGCGGGGCGGCTGCAGTCACGGCCACCGCCACGGCCGCGGGCGGGGACTTCTGCTTCACGCCTTTAGTCCCGGGGGCCTTGTTCGCTGTCCGAGGCCTCTGCTCCTCCTTGCAGGTGCTCTTGAGGTCCTTCTCTCTCAGGCCGGTTTGGCACCCGTCGGGGAGCTTCCCGCAGTTCTGCACTTGGTCTTTCCCGGGAGGGTAGTACTGATTGCTCTCAGGCCCGTGGCTTTCATTTTGGATCAGAATAGGCGGCTTATGGGGATTAACTTTGTTCAGCCATTTATCCAGCTGCCACTTGTTCGAGGACGCAGGCTCGGCCTAAGAGCAAAAAACCAGCAACAAATAAAAACATCTTTTATTACAGACTCACGGAAAAGGGCCTGGCTGCTCTGCACTTACTCATCTAGGTGTGTGGGCAGAAAACGCATGGGCTGGAAGCAAAGGGACACAGCAGGGGTGTGGGGCAGCTCTCAGATGGCAGGTAGGCTGTGGGATGGTGTCCCTTTCCTGTCCCAGGTCGCTTAAATGTCAGTGCCATACTCTGAAGCCTATTAGGAAAAATTCGGGGATAGCACTGTGCTTCATTACAACCTATGTCTAGAACTTCTGAGTTATACAATGTATATTTTTTAATAATTATACATACATAAACTTGAGAATCCATAAAAGTTAATGGGAATTATTTGGAGGCCCTGAGTGTTACAACACTCATTTTTTGTAAGACCTAACATTTTTGGGGAAATTAGAAGAGGGGGATAAGTGGAACCTATAATCCCACAAAGAATTAACATATAGTTTATGTGGTAAAGGCAAGTAGAGTGTAGTATTTACGAGTAGAAGCAGTAACTCTGGTGAGAAGGTATACCCTTGTTTAGTAGTACAGAACTCGTATTTCCAAGGGACCTGGGTGTGTGCCCTGTGTTCTCTGGCAGCTGAACTTGGTTAGTCCATCCTCCGCCTGCTTCCATCCCACTTTGCCAGAAATGTTTCAGACATGGAAATGATGATGGAGATCTTTCCTGCAAGCAGTTTTGCTGACTTACAGCAAATCGTGGATATGACAGGTTTCAAACTCTGCCCCGTAGATTGGTTCCAGGGGGTCAATCAATGCCCCGAAACAGAATATGAAATGTTGTGTAGATGCATTTGTTTAGGAGAAGGCCATAGTCTTATGTCTCATAAAAAGGTTAAGAACTGATGATTTTATGGGGAGTAATTGCTTGATCAGTTGACTTCTAATAAAAGTCTATTTATCCAGCATCTACGATTAATTGAAAAGAAGTATATAAGTGTAGAAGTCCAGACTAGAGTTGTTTTCAACTTGTGACTACATGTGAAATGGGGGAAATATTTTGAGTGACTAAGGTGATGTATTTTTCTTTCTCTACGGCCTCCCACCCTCTGATTGTGGCATCCATTGTTTCAAGGGGAGCCTAGATACCAGCCTAGACTAAAGAAGACATTGCTTAGCTTTGCATTTGAATGTAATTGGTAATTGGTGAAGTCCAGAGCAAGTCAGGCTTCCTTATAGGAGAAAAACTTTTTTTTTTTTTACATAATAATTTCCAAAAGCTTGCTTTTATGTGTCAAGATCTGCTTTTCAATAGTGAGGTCCATATTAAGAACAGAGCTTGGGGTATAACCACATGGAGTGAAGAGAGGGGTCCTGGCTGAGTTTGGGGGAGTCTGGGGCATAGCTCAGGGAGACGGGAAGTCTCCGATGGGCCTGGGACCAAGATGGAGAGGAGACAGCATGTGGGGACCAGGCACTAGGGCTTCTGGCAGGGACCATGGACATCCTCCTGGTTCTTCCAAAACAGAGGAGACCAACTGCACTTCAGGGAACCCCAGCACGTGGTGTCCAATGACTGGAAAGGACAAGTGACATTTCAGTGGAGGCCAGCATGAGGATCCAAGGCCCTTGGCCTGGGGCTCTGAGATGGAAAAGCTTCACTTCGGGACACAGATGTGGGAAGGGAAACCCTCATGGCCCCAATGCGGAGTCTTGTCTCTGACCTGACTTTTGCTTTGTTTGTTTTCACGCGCCAGAAGGACCAGGGCTCCAGAGTAAGATGCAAAAGAATAAGAAGATCTATCTTTTCAGTGCCCCTGAGTGGTTATACGTAAATCTTACCTTGCTTTACTTTGGCTTCTCCAGGGAAAGGGAACACACAAAATGTACAGAACGATAGTAGACGCATGCACTGGAGAAAGTGGGCCATGGAACAGCTTCTTTGCCAAGGGGAAGCTCCCACCTGCCCTGAGACTAGCTGAGTGTGGCCGAAGAAAGCTAATTCGGTGGCAAACAATTTATGGCTTCTGATATTGTCTCCTTCTGCCCCCATTTCTCTCACTATGTGACCACCGACGAGTCAGTGTCTTGTATGCCTCAGCTTCCCTAGACAAATGGGGCACAGTACATAGGAATGGATGCTGAAGGGGCCTCTTGCAGAAAGGGGACCCATCTTGGGAGAGGGGGCAAACATTTAAGGCAGAGCATGCCACTCACACTGGCCCTACCACCATGTTCAACACTCCCTCTCCCTCCCCCTACCATCCCGAGCCTTCCTCAGCTCACATCTCTGATGCAAGAGAACACAGATGACTGCCTGGAGCGAAAACACAGCTGCACACAGGGAGATTTGCACTGAGACTTCCTGGTGGGAGCGTTAACAGCGGAGGAGAGAATTTAATAAATTTAGTATGGGGCCCATTGCCTGGCATTCTTTAGGGTCATTTTTTTCCTGCACTTCACAGCTGAAGAAATCAGTCTGAAGTACCATTTTCAACACATCACTAAATCACACTTCCTTTCTCAAGGATCTACGATGGCCAGGATGCCTCTCAAAGGAAATCCAAATTCCTCAGGCTGGCATTCAAGGGCATTCATCATCTTACAGTCAGTCATCTTCCACCACTGGAACACCCACAACATACCTCCCACTGCACGTATGTCATCTAATTTAATCCATGTGGATAAGAAATATTATCAGTCCTAGCTTGTAGATGAGGCTCAGAGAAGTTACGCAACATGTCCAAAGTTACAGTCATCAGGTACCACCGAGACTAAACCTGTATTTGTCTAGGTTGAAAGACCAGGTTCTCTCTCCTGCTGTTTCACATGATTCCCCACAGCTTCATGGAAGGGGGACCTCATTCCTTTGAGAAATGTCGGTCTTCAACCTAAAATAATCTAATTAGGTCTGATTAACTCTCCAAACAATACCTATGCCCACTAT
The DNA here is from genome assembly GCF_001890085.2 of Hipposideros armiger. Classification (NCBI taxonomy): domain Eukaryota; kingdom Metazoa; phylum Chordata; class Mammalia; order Chiroptera; family Hipposideridae; genus Hipposideros; species Hipposideros armiger. The sequence continues at coordinate 98,926 of NW_017731900.1, read as the reverse complement.
TATCCTCAAAGGCACAGCCTTTTGTTGTTCATATCTGTTTCATGTGTATATGAGGTCTGACAATTAAGTTTGAGAACTCATCCTAGAAAAAGTGCTACATACCTCATTTCTTAATATCACCACGATCACCTTTGAAATACACCCCTTGGGAAGCTATGCACCAACACTAGTGTCTAGTCTACCCTTCAAAGCAATTTTGGAACTCTTTTTCTGGAATGACCATCAGAGCTGTCATTGTATTACCCTTGATGTCTTGAATATAATGAAAATGTCTTCCTTTTAATATTTCCTTTATCTTCAGGTAAAGAAAGAAGTCATTGGGGGCCAGATCAAGTGAGTAGAGGAGGGTGTTCCAATACAGTTATTTGTTTACTGGCTAAAAAACTCACAGTGCCATGTGAGCTGGTGCATTGTCGTGAATTGTTGGCGAAAAGTCAAAGTCTTCCAACTTTTTCACACAGCCTTTTCAGCGCTTCCAAATAATAAACTTGGTTAACTGTTTGTCCAGTTGGTACAGATTCATAATGAATAATCCCTGTGACATCAAAACAGGTTAGCAACATCGTTGCAACAAGTTTGCAAATTTAATTGTCAGACTCAGTGTTTGGGGAGGGTCTTAATGTTGGGTCTTCAACAAAGCCATCTTGATCTCTTAGGCGGGGGCCAGCTCTGTTCTTTTGTGTACCTTGCAGTGTCTGTCATAGGTTAGGGAGGCAGATTGCCATGACTCTGCTCCTACTAAGCACAAATCACATTGGATACAATTTGAGTACAATTGTATCCACTTTGATACCCAAATTATATCATTTATTCCCCAGGAGGTACTCACAGATTAGGCCACACAGGAATATCTGCCATTCTGGAGAGGAGGCAATTGTGACCAAGGAAGGTTAAACGTGAAGAGTTACATGGCAGTGAAGGGGGGCAAACTCAGGGCTTGGGACCCCCTCCATCGGCATGCTGCTGGTATGGTTGACCTCCTGAGCCGTCCATCAATTTTTGCTCAGTGTTTTATTTGTTTGCTCGCTTGCTGCTTTATATTTTTAGCCACAACTCTCCTCCGTGATTAATCTCTGTATTCATGCCTAAGCATCCACCGTGCACTGTAGTTCCTTCTTCATCTCCGTCCTTCACAGTACCCACTGCCATGTACCCCATGGACGCCTCATTAAGGAGAAGCTTGTTGGGTCACTGAGGAACTTGTATCACATTTCTGCTGATTTCCATGGACAGTTAAGGTTGAGAAATGCATAATGGAAAACATAGCTTACCAGAGCAACACTAAGGGCTGGGTGAAACCCTAGTGTAAAGAGATGGGTTAAACCTACTTAATCCTGACACCCCTCAAAAGCATGGGACCAGGTTCTTTTTTTTCTCCATGTAGGACTTCTGACATGGGGAACACTGGTCTGGGGAGCTCCATGTGCTGGCTGAGGGGGAAGGTGCTTTGACACGACAGGATGTACCATGCCAAGGAATGATTAGGCCAAGAACAACTAGGCCCTCATCGGGCCACTAAGAGGGCGTCTGCAGCGATGGAAATCGTGTTTGCAGAGGCTCTTCCATGCTAGCTCACAGATATGGCATTGTATGTACTTTGGTAGTTCAGCTGAAATGCAGTGGCTTTTTACAACCACAGACATCAAGAACAGTTCAAATGAAACTCAGTTGAGCCCCACGGGTTTCTGGCACTGGCACGTTGAGGGGGGAAACGCAGGTAACTTGGAACCTCTTGCGGGGGGTCTCCTTATACTCCCCCCAACCCCTCCATCAGGGTGTTACCAGTAGGGGAAGTGACAGCCAGAAACACTTTGCTTCAAAGCAGAATAAACTGTGGAATGTGAGATGTGGGGCTATTCAGAGCCCCCTTGTCAGGTGGGGGGCAGGAAAACAAGCCTCCCTGCTGTCTGTGAGGTGACATGGGCCAGCGCAGAGGGAAATAGGGACACTGTGGAGAGTCAGCCAGAAGATGCTACTTCCTTCTTTGCGATTTTCATTCTGCAAACGTGCTTTGTTTCCAAAGGGCGTGTCTCTGTATTAATCTCTGGGAAAATGTTAAGAGACACCTGACTTTTATTCCCACTCATACATTCCTTTCCAGCAGAAAGCAGTGACGTGCAGCAGGGCTAACACTTCCCTTGCCACTTCTGCATTCTCTCTGCAGAGAGAAGCCAGGAATTGAAAACTAGATGTGGCCTCAGGCAACTGAAACTTTTAGGCTGGCTTTAGCACACACATGCTCCCTCTCCTTAGTGAGGGGACTCTGACAGCTGCTGGAAAAAATGACAAGAGTGTCCTTTCATCACCAAGGAGTTCACATCTTTGTAATTATCTCAGTGACATTTAGAAAGAATTTGCTTAAAGCACCTTATAACTACATTTCTTATGCTACTTTCGGCCTCATTCATGAGCTCTAGAAGTCACAGTTCAGCAGGAAAATAAGACTCAACATTTATGAATGTAACCTTCAAAGTCACAAAGAAAAGCCGGGGGTGAGGGGGCGGGCGGAGGCGGTCTTCATAGACACTAACACTTTTGGTTCACCTCTACTGCCCTCCTTCGCTTTTGCAATGTCCCTGGAAGCCAGTTACTTCTTGTACCGAATACCATTCTGGAGTTTCTCAACAAATTATAGCATAAAGCTGGCTTTGAAGAATCCTGTGTAACTCCTCTATTTTACCAAACTCCTGTATTTTTTTGTTTCAAATTACTCCCATTGCTATGCCAGTTCTATGAAGACCTTTTCTGTCAGGTAATTGTTGTATCCTGGAGCCAAGCACCATATCTGTGGCAAATGCTCAATAAATATCCATTGAATGAACACCGAATGAGTGAATGAATGAATAAATGAAATTAGAAAGAAGGAATAATAATTTCGTTTCTGGGAAGAGTGAGGGTTATAGCAAACTTTGGGTTTTATAGGTTAAAGCTGCTAAGGGCCTTCCCTCTTATGCAGGTAGGTAGGTAGGTGGATGGATGGATGGATGGATGGATAGATAGGCAGATAGATAGATAGATAGATAGACAGACAGATAGATAGATATGGTGGAGGACATGAGCCTCACGGAAAGGGGAAAAGTTCAGGAGAGATGGCTTATTACGGGATGAGTGGAGAACTTTTGGTGCAGGGCAGAAAGGTGCTGGAGGAGAACGAGAAGGCCGGGGAAATATTCTGTCCCGGGGTTTCCTGGGGCTCCTGCCCAAAGACTCGGCTTCCTGAGAGGACACCGGAAGGGGAAAAACCCGAGGGAACTTAAGGGAATAAACTCGATGGACTTCAGATCAAAACATCACTGCTTTTGGATGTGATAATGTCCTAAGCCACAGGTAGAAAAGCTGGCAACGGGAGTTGTGCGACCCTTCCCAGGGGCCCCCCTCTTACCACCATGGTTTGCCTCAGCGGCTTTGGTTTTATTTCAGAACCTATTTAGAAACTTGGGCCCCAACATGGTAGAGGGTTGTAGGCAAAAAGTGAAATCCTACTCTCCATGGTTAATGCCACATGCTTATACACTCAAGAAGAAACTATTTTATTCCTTTTTTAGAAATCAGAGTCTACCCTACGGACGCATGGACTTGAGAAATTTGCTTCCAACCCTCTCCCAAGAATCTCCACGCTCAGAATTACTCTTTATTTTTCCCCTTTCCCCTTTAAAGTAGAAATAGCCCTGATTTTATTGGTGCCTTATAATGTTTTTATATGAGGCACCTAAATCTTCCACAGAGATCCTCATTATAGCTATAAAAGGTTTCATTATTATTTGTAGGTTGATGCTAATTTTTCTTTTTATATTTTCACAAAGACAACACAGTTAAGAAAGTTTTATTAATATTTATAGCTCTTGTTCTTCTCATCCGTGACAAACTGCAAAAAACGTAAGATTCTAACCATGTCTAACCCATAAAATGCCTTTCCCCATGATTTATGGGTGACTGCATTTCCCAGGCGGTAAACTGCCCTGGCTGGTTACTGCCTTGCTGACCCTTAGGGAGACCTGATCCGTAGGGTATTTCCAGTCAGTGGTATTTATAGCATATTTGGAAATTTCTAGAAGTCAAGAGAGAGCTTTTTGGACAACGAAAGATAGAGTTTCTGCACTCCCAAGGAAGCTGGGTCATTAGGAGAACTGTGTGGAGGGGACAGAGTAGGGGAAATGATGAGCCCAAACAAACCCTGACAGGCTGCCCAGGGGTGGGGGCCGCAGGGGTCCCGGCTGTCACCGCCGAGAGTCCATGGGGGAGAAGCCGGCAGGGGAGGGGCTCGGGGGCCAGCGCAGGTCTTACCTCGGGGCTGGAGTAGTGGGCAGTGCCCTCGCTTTCGCTGGAACTGCTCTCAGTCTCCGAGTCTGATCCGGAGCTGCTCTCCGAGTCGCTGGACGAGCTGCTGCCGCTGCTGCTGCTGCCACTGCCGCTGCCCTTGCTGGGAGGCACCGAGGCTCTGCAGTTGGCCTGCTGGACTACAGCGCTGCCAGCCCACAGGGCCCCCGGGGAAGGAAAGGGAAGGAAAGCCAAGTGAGCAAACACGAACACCACCGAGCACGCTGCCACTCCAGCCAAGCAGACAGGAGGCACAGGCCACACATCTGTCAACCATCACTTGGCACTTGAAGAGCGATCACCAAGGTCAAAAGCACGTTAATGGTTAAAAGAAGTATTACAGGGATCTAAATAAAACTGGGAGTGAAAGTTGGTGCCCCTTAGTGGTCAGACACGCATTCCTTGCGTGGCCATTTTTATAAGGGGAGGCAGTGTCATTCCAGAATGACCGTTTCTATTTTGCTGCTGTTGCTGGAAATGGCTTTTCCAATGTATCCCCAAATCGAATCATCTACAAAAAATGTCAAGGAAATCCAAAATGCTTGAAATATTTTGTAAAATATGAAAATGTCTGCTTGCTTTATTTTAGGACGTGGGCTGTGAGCACGGGCACAGTGTCCTGCTCTGTGCTTTCATGGCCTGCTGGAAGGTTCTGGAGACCGCAGGCCCGGCAGAGTTATGGAGTCTGGCTGCCCACCTCTTCCTGCCCATCGACTCGAGGGCTGTCTCCCTTACAGGAGCTGGCTTGCTGAATAAACAGCAATCTTCCTTTGAGCCCTTTATTAACGAACTGGAGATCCATTACTTACACATTTTTATATATTTCAGGCTTTAAAATTCAACCCCAGCCCAGTGGCTTGGAGCAATAGCATTTCAAATTATATTTTATGTTTGCACCCATGCTGGAATTTGCCAGGAAGTTATATACTCCAATTACATACTCAGAGAGAACAGAAAAAATGGACACTTTCTAATGGTAACGAATTCACCACAGAAATCCAAACAGCACACATCCACCCTGAAGAGTATGTGAGCCAAAAAGAAAGTTTCGGTACTCCCATAATATTCAACATCTTCAAAGTCTGTAAAGTCTGTATTAATTGCATTGAAGCACACCTGGATTTGTTCTCTTGGGGTCAAATTCTAAACCCAGAAAATGCGTTGACTACTTTTTTGTTATGTTGAATCAGCAAACAGTTGCTTGCCCTTTTCAAATGTGACCACTGCTTCAATAGGACTGAACCTTAGTGAAGGCCATGGGCAGGGGGTGCTTGTCAGGGTTTAGGGTCTCAAGTGCAAAGCAACTTGGACAAGGTAAAGGACCCTTTTCACCCTCCCCTTAAATCTTTGACCAAAAAAAAAAAAAACTTTGCCAGAGGATAGAGTCGCATAAATCCTCAGTGTGAGGGCAGAGAGGGGGGTTAATGCTCATTGGAGCCTGGCTTCTAGAAGAATGACAAGAAACTCTCTTGCAGGATACATCTGGAAATAAAAGCACCTTCAGGAACTGCAGGGTTAGGGAAAGAACGCATTGGAACATAACATTCCCTAGTGGTTTTTCCGTCCCCCACCAATGTCATGGTCCATGCCTACTGTGTGACAAGGCTCTTCAACATCGGACAACATCTGCACGTTTATGCCTTACCTGAGCTGAAGGGATTTCTTTGGCAGCCTCTCATTTGTGTCTGGTGTTGAGTGAGGAATCCTGGCTCTTTTAGACAGAGGCAGGGAAGGGGACGCTAGCGACCAAAGGGCTATAATATTGCTTTCTTCCCTTACGAACTAAATTCCAACAAACAAACAACCCCTCTTCTGCCCCCAATAAGACCAAACCCGAAAACCTCCCAAAGCGAAGCAACACATGGTGGAGGAAAGAGATATGTCCCTTCTGCGATACTTTGGGTGACATTAAGGAAGACTGGAGAATTAAGATGAATTATCAGCATTCTGATTGGTGCTGAATGATGGTCAAAGGCTTTGATCACGGGGCACTACAAGCCCACCTGCTTCAGCTCAAACAACAGAGCCATGTGATATGGCTATGGTGTGGTGTGTACCTGGGTGTTGTGTGAGCACAGAGGCAGCTGCCTTTGGAAAAGCAGCACTCTAACTTCTGGGAAGGCGTCCGTTCCCCAGTCACTGGGCGGCCTGCCTTTGCTGACCACTGTCCTTCAAGAACGAGACAACTGGACCAAGGAGACAGAATCTCTGATCTGATCTAACTTGGCGGAAAAGCCTTAGGCTTTCATGCTTTCTTTCCTGAAATCAGGAAATTCACTTAAAATTAGTTTCACTGGCATAGCTGTTATTTGTTTTATGAAACAGTTGAGATAGCCAAGAGTTTTAGGTTTTTCTTCAGGCTTTGCTTGTAAAGGCTGTGGGGCTTCCAATGCCTCTGGGGTCAGGATTGAATATATTCGTATTTCCATGGTCCAGGTAGAGAATATGTCACCAGAAACAATTCATTTGTAAGGGTGGGAGCCTGAAAGGCTCTGGTGGTTCCAGTTGTGCTATCAAGAGAACTACCCTACGTCCATGAAGGCTGCCCCATTAACTAGTCTTTGTGCAGGTCCTCGGGGGTCCATTGGTCGCTGGGCCTCAGTGCAATGACCACTCTTGTCATGAGCGCATGAGGCTGCTGTGCCTCCATTGGAGCGTGGCAGAATAAAGACTAGAGAGCCAATGGTCATCACTGCAGACTAGTGCTAATAAAAGGATTGCCTCTGCTCTGCCAGGAGGGCTCTTTGGGGTCACAGAATCAAGAAGATGGAAAAAGACCTGTCAGAAAAACCTTCCTGAAAGAAAACTAGGCTGTGTATGTTTAAAACGGCCAACTGAAAATGTTAGTGTGCCAACTAGTTGTCATGTTGCCGTAGCAAAAATATTAAAAAATTTTAACTCAATTAAAAATTTTAACTTTTTCTTGAAAGGATAACATAGATGGGTTGACATGATGACACAGCCTTTGACAATTTTTAGAAGAGTTCTTAGACCCTATGCCATTCAAGGAACATGGTGCCACTGAGTCTGCAGAAATGAAAACATCAGTGAGATCACAGGATAAGTCTTTGTGTCACCCAACTTAGCACAGTGCCTGAGACATAGTAGGCATTCACATATGATTACTGAATAAAGAAAAAAAAAGTCAATAGAAAAAAAATCCATCATTGGGTTAGTGAGTTTTATTTTTTATTTTTATTTTTAAAGCACTTAACCTTTCAAAAAGGTTACAATTTCTCTTTTCCAGTAAAAAATATTTAAGGGGATTTCAGCACCTCTGCGCTCTTCCAATTTTAACACTTCTTCCTTTCAGAGAATATTTAAATGCTCTCTGAATTTAATGTGCTGTAATTTAAACCCAGTTCTCTCTTGGATGGTGTATTTAATTTCTGTATTTTGATTTCATGAAATGTTTTGCTGGTTTTGTGAGTGGTCAAGACCAAGTACACCTTTGAGAGAGTACTAGCTTTATTCTAAATGACCTGTTTGCTGTGTCTCTTCCTTCAGCGGCAGGGACATAATTCCTTTCAGAATCTGGCCTGGGCTAAGTCTGAGTACAGACAGTAAAAGAAAAGATCTGGAAACCTACATGACAAATCCTGGCTCTCACAGTCAAGGATGCTCCTGCCTGCCAAATGTATTGTGGGGCCTGGATAAATATCCACAGTTGTCCACAAGCTTTCAACCAACAAGTAACTGGGAGGCAGGCTGTCTGCCTGGTTGGCACGGTGTGGATGCTGTGATGCCCAGCATGGGGCCTCGCCTCCTGTGGGCACTCCACTGCTCTTGGCCGAATGATAGATAATATTATGGAAGAGGCTGCCGCATTTCCTCA
>NW_017731900.1:80210-86754 GCF_001890085.2 Hipposideros armiger | reverse complement strand
TGTATTACATAACTTCTTTTTCATCAGCAATTCTTCTTGCCTCATGCTGAACCATCTTTGTGGACACAGCTATTCCAACTGCCCTTTGCTCTTCAATCCGTATCTTCAACTCCCTCTCTAAATCTGGCTATTTTGCTGACTTGCCTCTCATGGCCTTCTTTGCTGTGGCATTTTCAGTAGGGTTTCTTTTTCCCATAGCCAGTCTCGGATTGTTTTCTCAGTTGGAGGAGGACCAAATTTATGTTCAGCAGCACGATTTCCATTCACTTTTGCAAACTGAATCACTTTTAACTTGAATTCAGCACTGTACGAAAATCTTTTCTGAGCCATTTCTGGGCAGAACGTGGGAAAACGTAACCTACCGTAATATACTGGTAACAAGTGTGAAACAATGAGCGCAAAGACAACAAGCGCGAAAAAGCGGGAAATGCAAGTAAAAAATCTACAACAATGAGCGCAAAAACAAGCATGAAAAAAGTGGGAAATGCAAGTAAAAAAAAACTACAACCACAGTATAAGACGCACCCAGTTTTTAGACCCCAAATTTTTTGAAAAAGGTGCATCTTATACATGGGGAAATATGGTATTTGGGTTTCTTCTGTTTGGGGTTTGCTCAGCTTCTTGAATATGTAGTAATAGTACATCTATTCTTTCTACATGAAACAGGCTTAAATAGCCCAAAAGGTATTCCATCAGGTTTGCGTCTTTTGCAAAACTTGGACAATATTTAGCCATTATTACTTTGAACGCTTTTTGAATAATTTTTCGGCCCCACCCTATTTCTCTTCTCCTTCTGGGACTCTGATGACACAAATGTTAGATCTTTTGTTATAATACTACAGGTCCTTGAGGCTCTGTTCTTTTTCTTTTCTTTAGTCTATTTTTCTGTTTTTCATATTACAGTTTCTGTTGTGCTATCTTCAGGTTCACATATTCTTTCCTCTTTTCATTCTACTGCTGATCTCACTCACTGAATTTAAAAATTTCAGTTATTCTATTTTTCAGTTCTGAAATTTCCATTTGAATCTTCTTTACATCTTCTCTTTCTTTCCTGAGACTATTTTTGCATTTGTATCAGGTATATTCTTAATTGCTTGTTGAATCATTTTATAATGGCTCCTTTTAAAATCCTTATCAGATAATTCTAATATTTATGTAATTTCAGTATTTGTTGACTGTCTTTTTTCATTCAAGTTGAGACTTTTCCACATTCTTGGTATGATTAATGATTTTCTATTGTATCCTGAACATTTTTGGTATTATAAGTCTTTGGATTTTAAAAAAACCTGCCTGTTTTAGCAGGCCTCCACTACCACCAGACCAGCAAGGGTGCACAGGGCTCTCTCCTTACAATTGGGCGAGAGTGGAAGGAAGTCTATGTTTCCCACTGGCCTTTGCTGATGAGAATGGGCCACGTTTTTTTTTTTTTTCTTTTCATAGTGGTTGGCTGGAATAGAGCAGTTATTGTCTAAATGTTTTCTTTTTTCTAGGATACCCATTTACTGTTTTTTTGACTAGAGGGAGCTGGATTTCCTGGGGTATTTAAAAAAAAAAACCACCCTATGCCTACTGGCAATTCCAGGTTGCCAGCTTCTCCAGCAGTCACTCCGGGCTATCTGAGGAAAAAAGAAAACCCAGGGAACTCACTGCCGTGTCTTTCCTTAGGCCTGAAGTCCCTAGCTGATCTGCCTTCTCTCCACCTTTCAGTCTTATGTTTGAGATATATATTATCTCAATATAGCTTTTTAGCTGTGCTTAAGTTTTTAGCTGTACTTAGCAGGAGGAACAGGGAAAAGTACATCAGTATCTTGTCCCAGAACAGGTCCACCCACTTGACATTTATCAGTTGGAAAGGAACCCTCTGTCAATACTTCCAACCTCGAGCTCTGGTTAATTGTCTCAAAGGCTGATGCATGAATCATGCAGGTCTCTGTTACAAATCCCTGATTGTTTTATCACCCAGTCAAATTAGGCATTAATTCATTTACTTAAAAACCACTGATTGTGGAAATTAAGCTTAGATTTTATAAGTATGTGCTTAAAGCTAGAAAGAACATGTGTCACTAACGATGCATATAGCCTTGTGAGGAAAATGACTCAAGTGAAATGAGGCTATAAAAATGTTAAGGATAAAAAGGTGAGTACTTTAAAAGTTATGTTAAGAATAAATGGCATGGGAGTAAGGGATGATATTGGTGTGACATTTGTTAAGAGTCCACTCTGTGCCAGGTACATCAGAGTGATAGCGTGTGTGTGTGTGTGTGTGTGTGTGTGTGTGTGTGTTTGGGGAGGAGGTAGTTAATAGACACAAAGCCATGCATACAGCTTGGAACAGAGGAGTCAGCTGGTCCTGACCTCTCCAAAGAAAAAAACTGTAACCACCAGAAACAGTATAGAATCATAAAAAATAACTGAAATAAGCTATGAAAACTATAAAGCAAGGTCCAATACTGCTTGTTGACAATGCAAAAACTGCACATTTTTCATTAATCTAGAAAAATCAAAGAAAAGCTCTGTAAGTCAGAGTGGAGCACCCAGTACCCAAGGGGAGGAAGACAGTCATATTCCAACACAAAACAATGATTCAGGACAATGGAAAATACCTCCATTCCTCAAGATCCCAGGCCCCCAGGATTACTTTTATTACTTTATGCCTTTGTTACCTCCTTACAGGGTAGGTATTATTCTGCCACTTTATAGGTGAGGACAATAAGGTCCCTAAGAAGAGACAGCTGAGATTCTACTTCCAGAAATGTACCCTATGAAAATAATCAGGGACATTTAAAAACATTTATTTACAAGGATATATGTTCTTATGTTATTTGCAGTAGGAAGGCATTTTTAAACAACTGGAATGCTCAACAATAGGGGATTAAATAAATAATGATACATTTTTATAAAGGGCTACTTTTCAGTAGTACAGAGTCACTTTCTATCGTGAACAATTCTCACAGTGTATTTGTGAGGAAGTGGGCTATACAGTATGCCAGTCATCTGAGGGCACAGCAAATGATCAGGAATACCTAAATTTTGACTCTGCTTTGTTCGCTGGGAGAGGATGAGGTTTTGCTGACACAGGGTTTTACTTAATAATCAAAGGGTCCCCATGCTTATAAACATGCTCTTACATGGGATTATTAAGCACACAGATTATGTAAATCTTCCTGACTAGTTATGTGTGGTTCAAGCATCAAAGGACTGAAGTGTGAGCACTCTTGAGGGGTTATCTGGGGATCTGTGCTGGTGCATGGTGCACCTGTTCTGTGAGGCACCTTTGTCTCAGCTGTGCTTCTGTAACCTTTGACAAATAAATTGAGGACTTAACCTAGCCTTACAGGGTATATGTGTGTGGTCTTTCCCTGTTGGCTACAAAGCAGCATGATCATGATTACATTAAAAATTTATACACAGAAAAAACACTGGAAGGATATGTACTCAAATGTTAACTGTGGATATTTTTGGATGGTAGAATTATGAGGATTGAATATTTTTCAACTTTCCTATGTTTTCCAATTTTTCATTTTTTTTCTCCAATAGAACATATGCTACCCTTTTCAAGTCTATTTGGGGGTGGAAATGATTCTATTAATAAATATTGAGGGCCGGCCGAGTGGTGCGATGGTTGGGGGCTGGCTTGGGATGCCAGAGGGCCCGGGTTCGNCCCTGGTATAGACAACATAGGTATTTTTTCCTGTTGCCTTGGTGCTGCCTAGGATTTCATAAAACTGTTATCTTTAGAAAGCTACCATCTATATTACAGATTGCAAATTGGAAACTTACAGGGGCCAGGAAAGTAGCACACATGAGTGAAGTGCCCAGGTATATATATAAGAAAATGCCTAACACGTAATGATGATAGTGGACCCTTGGCTCCGTGGGGGGGAAGGTATCAAACTTGAGAGCCCCATGTTGTCTAACGCTGCTTCTCATGCCAGCATCTCTGCCACGTGGAAGGGAGAGCCCAGTGTTACCAAGTCCTTTGATTTTCTAGAAGAAGCCCCAAATCCTGGTTTTTATAGCAAATCTCCTGATTTTTAAAATGCTAGTACCTAATTTGAAAAGTTCTAACAATGAGAAGTTCCATTTTATTTTAGCAATGAAACACATGCGTAGGTCAGATGAGACCTATGGAGCACCAGGCTGAGACCCCTGATCTCTGTTCTATTATTACACATTTTGAAAGGCTCAGATGGTTCCACTTAAAAGCGATGGTCAAAAAAGTCCACAACTAGGAGTTTTTACTGTCTTAGGGTTTTAGATTAGCAGGGACAAACAAGAGGTTAACCACATACATGCACTCTCCCAGTCCACTTATTTAAAATTTGAAGTAATTACTGACCCACCAGAAGCTGCAAAAATAGTAGAGATGTCTCATGTACCCCTCCCCCAGCTTCTCGTGTGGCTCCATCTTATGTAACCATGGTATAGTATCAAACGCAGAAAACTGACAATGGTACAATGTGTGTATGGTTCTCTGTCATTTTATCACATGTGCAGATTCATGTAACCACCACCACAGGCAAGATATTGAACTGTCCCATCACCATAAGGATCTCTTCATGCTACCCCTTTAGAGTCACACCCATCTCTCAGCCCCACCTATCCCTAACCCCTGGCAACCACTAATCTGTTTTCCATGTCTAAAATTTTGTCATTATAAAATGAAATCATATCGTGTGCATCCTTTTTGTTAAAATGAGATATGATTTAAATATCATAGTTATATCTTTTTGAGGTGGGCTTTTTTTTTCAGTCACCATAATGCTCAGAGAACCATCCAAGCTGTTGAGTATATCAACAGCTTGTTATTTTTTATGGATTCCATGATATGGATGTTTAACCATTTGTTCATTGTTTAACCATTCAACGACTGAGGGACATTTTGACTGTTTTTAGTTTTTGGCTATTACAGATATGTCTACCATGAATGTCTGTGTATAGAATTCCATGTGCACATATATGTTCATTTCTCTGGGACAAATCCCAAGCAAGGAATGTGATTGCTAGGTTGAATGATAAGTGTATGTTTAGGTTTTAAAGAAACTTTCAAACAATGTTATCAGTCTTTGGTTCATGTATTTTTCAGCTCTGTTGTTTGGTGCATACACATTTAAGAATGTTATGTCTAGGTGAAAAAGGTGAAGGGATTAAAAAATACAAATTGGTAGTCACAAAATAGTCACAGGGATGTAAAATACAGCACAGAGAATATAGTCAATAATGTTGCAACAACTATGTATAGTGCCACATGGGTACTAGACTAATTGGGGGGGATCGCTGCATAAATTATATAAATGTCTAACCACTATGCTGTGCACCTGAAATTAATATAAAATAATATCATATGAAATGAACATAAAATATATTGAATGTGAACTGTAACTGAAAAAAAAATAAATTTTTAAAAAAGGATATTATGTCTTCTTGCTGGCTTGACTCTTTTACCATTATGTAATGTTCCTCTATGTCCCTGGTAATTTTCTTTGCTCTTAAGTTTTCTTTATCTGATAAAAATATAACCATTCTGCTTTCTTTTGATTAATGTCTTCATGGTATATACCTTCCATTCTTTTACTTTTAACTTAACTGTATCATTATATTTGAATTGAATTTCTTGCAGACAACATGCAGTTAGGTTATTTTTTTAAAATCCTCCCTGCCAACCTGTCTTTTAATTGGTAAATTTAGGCCTTTTATATTTAACATAATTATTGATATTGTTAGAACTTAAATCTGCCATTTTACTTTTTGTTTTCTGTTTGATCCCTGTTTTCTTTTTCCTGCCTTCCTGTTCTTTAAAACATGTTTTAGAATTACCTGTGCATGTCTGCATGTGTGTACACATACATATTTAAATTTAATTTATTGAAACTAAAAAGCAAAAAAAAAAAACAGTTCACCATTTCTCCCACCACCCCTTCAACCTCTGGCAACTACCAGAATAAAACAGAATTATAAAAAAAAAATACAATTAAATTTTGATTTACTTACAGTGTTTTTGAATTTATGTCTTTTTACAGAGTTTTAAATCATTTTTCTAGATTCTACATTACACATAACTTATCATGATCTATTGGTATTGTCATTTTACCAGTTTGAGAGAAGTATAGAAACCTTGCCTCCTTAATTGTCTTAAGTATTTGTTCTACATACATTGAGAACCACATCAAACAATGTTTCAAATTTTCCTTCAACTGTCAAACACATTTAGAAAACCCAAGAGGAGAAGGAAAATTTATTTATTTACCCTACTTTTACTCTTTCCATTGTTCCTCTTATCTTCTTGATTATCATTGATTTTATCAAGATTCCTTCTTTTATAATTTCTTTTCTGTTTCAAGAACTTCCTTTAGCCATTCTTTTTTGGGTAGGTCTGCTGGTGACAAATGCTCTTAGTTTTCCTTTGTCTCAGAATGTCTTCATTTGTCCTTCATTTCTGAAGGAAATTTTCTGTGGATATAGAATTTTGGGTTGACAGTTCTTTTCTTTCAACACTTGAAAAATGATGTGCTATTTCCTTCTGGCCTCCATGGATTCGAATCCA
>NW_017731900.1:67243-75999 GCF_001890085.2 Hipposideros armiger | reverse complement strand
GGCTAGACTGAGGAACAAAAGGACAGCGGCTTGTCTGTTCCCCATCCCCCAATTCCCCAGCACTGTTCCCATCCCCCCAATTCCCCAATAAAAATCTTAAAAAATATAAAATATTGAAATGAGCTTGCTGGTATTTATTTAGGATTTTGGAAGGATTTATATTTACTGGTGAACTTGATATATATTTACATTTCCCAATTTTATACTTTGGGGCAATTTTTGGCAGGTTTTGCATTATGGTGGTCTTAGCTTAAAAGAATAAATTGGATAATTTTCTCTTTTCATAGTGTTCTAGAAAAGTTTAAATAGTATAGGAATTATCTGTTCCTTGAAAGTTTACAACTTACAACCAGTAAAACCATCTAGTCCTAGAGCCTTTTAGAGGGGCAATTTCTTTGGTATCTTTTACAATTTATTCCTTGGTTACTGTACATTTCTTCTTTTATCAATTTTTCTAATTTATATTTTTTCCAAAAATTTCTATTTAATTTATATTTTCAAGTTTATTTCATAAAGTTTATATTCTCTTAAAATACAAAACATTGTATCTAGTATATCACATCCTAAATTTTGCTTTCTCTTCCTTTTTTCTTCATTTATATTTGCCAAAAGTTTTTCTATTTTATTTTATTCTCAAAGAAATAGCTCTTGATCTGTATAATAATTCTAGTATATTTTCTGGCTTTGCTTTCTTCTACATTTTTTTCAAGTTTATTTTCTAATACTTTCACAAACTTCTTGAGTTGAAGGCTTATTTCAGCTATTTTTATTCTCTCTTAATAATGGAAGCATTTGGGACTATCATTTTGCTTCTGAGTATACTTCTAGTTGCTCATCCTCATTATGTTATGTTTTTATTTTCTTTACTTTTTAAATAGATTGTTGTAGTAGTTTTTAATTCTCCTTTGATCAAATAGTTATTTAGACGACTGCTTTTCAATATAAGATGACATTTAAGATGGACAAACATTACATTAAGGTCCAAAAAATAAATGTGGGGAATACAGCATATGTGAAAACTTCAAGTGGACTGGTGGCTTCAGCTGAAAGGGGAAATCCTTTTTTTTTTTTAAATTATGACATTCAACATTATTTTATTTTAATTTCAGGTGTACAGCATAGCGGTTAGACATTTAGATAATTTATGCAGTGATCCCCCTGATTAGTCTAGTACCCACCTGGCACTATTCATAGTTGTTGCAACATTACTGACTATATTCTCTACACTGTACTTTACATCCCTGTGACTATTTTGTAACTACCAATTTGTATTTCTTAATCTCTGAAGGGGAAATCTTATTGCTCAGGTAAAAAAAATCTGACAAAGGTGAGAAGGAAGGGGCAGGCAGCACAGTTCCTTTACTGTGAGCTAGGATGGAATGGGATGGGAATCGGGAATTGCCTGGGGAAGGGATTAAGAAGAAAGAAGATTTACAGTGCTGTGCATATCCCAAAGGTCTCCAATACCTTCTGGTGGCCTTAGGGAAGGATAAAAGTCAACAGAACCTGCCATAGCTAGCAGGAGACAAATTCAGTAACATAGAAGGTCTACGAACTTGGACATAAATTATTACTCATCTTTCACTGTTGATGCTATTGTAACATATGGAATTATTTCTGTTACAAACCAAAGAACCTAGAGACCCTCCTGAGGGGTCAACTGGGCTATTTACATAGTCATACGGAGAACAAGGGACTAATGTCCAAATTTCAATTCTATGAAAAGCTCTGGAACATAAGGCTTGATCACCAATTTCAGATACCAGAGAGCACAGATATCACCATATGGGGGGGCCCTTGTCATTTCCTAGATTTCTATCCTTTATGACATAGATGACAATAAGCCATGAATTCTTAACCAGGTGCCTGTCGCTCTACTCCCCTAGCTTAGATTGGGGCCATGGCTTGGGGAATGTACTTGAATAGCACCAAAATTCTTGAGTTTAGGATTCCCGAATTTATAGCACTACCACCTGACTAATGACACTTGCTAAGGAACATAAATTCTTTTGTTCTGGGGTCAGTCCTGCATTTGGATTTATCAAATTTTCTTTTTAGGATGGGTGAAGAATGTTCTCTTCTAGATAGATGGAGACAAAACAAGCAAATACAAAACCCCAAAAAAGCCCCCCAAAACTATGGCTTGGAGTTCTGGGTCCTTTTTGGAACAAAGTTTTACTTTCCATTGAATTAAGACTCGCATGTGATCCAACCAAGCAGAAAGGCACTTCACAAATAAAGGAAAAACACAGCAATATACAACTATACATTGGTTCCCAAATATTCCTGAGCTTGTTGATAATTTTTGTCTATTTCTAAAATAATGTTTTATTCATCTATCTTTAAATAAAGGCCCACCAGAGAACATTCTTCACTCAGCTATCTTCCCTGGACTGAGAGCTCTGAATGGGGTTCATTCTTCAGATGGAAGTGGTCTTGGGGGTGGCGTAATTAAATACCACCGGGAAGCAGAGAAACATCCGCACATCTTGTTAGTGTAATGGACAGGAATTAAGTTGGGAGTCCTGCTGGATGAGGACCCTAGAGGATGTTGGGCTTGTTCCCATGTGGAATGCTTCTGTGAGGTCTGACAAGTTTTGAACTTGTTGCAATGATGTTGCTAACCTTTTTTGGTATCAGAGGGATTATTCATTATGAATTTGTACCAACTGGACAAACAGTTAACTAACTTTACTATTTGGAAGTGCTGAAAAGGCTGCATGAAAAAAGTAGATGAAAACAACCTGAACTTTTGTCAACAATTCATGGTTCTTGTATCACGACAATGTACCAGCTCACACAGCACTGTCTGTGAGGGAGTTTTCAGCCAGTGAACAAATAACTGTATTGGAACACTCTCCCTACTCATCTGATCTGGTCCTCAATGACTTCTTTCTTTATCCAAAGGCAAAAGAAATATTGAAAGGAAGATATTTTCAAGACATTCAGCACATCAAAGGTAATACGACGACAGTTCTGATGGCCATTCCAGAAAAAGAGTTCCAAAATTGCTTTGAAGGGTGGCCTAGGCACTGGTGTTGGTGCACAGCTTCCCAAAGGGAATATTTTGAAGGTGACCATAGTGATCTTCAGCAATGAGGTAGGTAGCACTTTTTCTAGGATGAGTTCGCAAACTTAATTGTCATGCCTCGTATGAAAGCCCTGCCTAAGTTTGGCTAGGCCACCTCTGCACCACTTAGCTCAGGGATCGGCAAACTGCGGCTCATGAGCAACATGCGGCTCTTTGGGTAAGTTCCATCTCAAAAGTTTGCCGACCCCTGGAAGAGCCAATCCTGTCCCTCACAACAATTTAAAAATTATTTGAGAGCCATAAATATATTTTTACATAATCACCATTATGTGAATAATATCTGTTAAAAATTTTATAAGTGAAACTATGATAGTTTTATTTTCATTTTCAATTTTACTTCTGAGCCTGCGGCTCACGAGCTGCAGTTTGCTGACCCTGGTGGCTCTTCTGTCTCAAAAGTTTGCCGACCCCTGACATAGCTAAGCAAGGCCAGCTTGCAGCTGCCTTTCCATCCTGTCCTTGGGCACCATTTGAGAGACTGCACCAAGAAGCAGTTGCCTTCTGGTGACATTAACTTGCTACCCTTCCAATCAGGTGGGTGGCATCACCAGTGACACTGATTTGAAATATCCTCCATGGCCCAGAGAACACCTGAAGGCAGGTAATTCAGCATCTTTTTCTTGACAATTGGGATGGGAGTTGCAATGTGACAACAGCTCTGGCAGGCTTGGGCCCAGCTGCCAGAAAGCTAGAAGACCCACTGGCACAGCCACTCCCCTGGCAGAAAGAGCTGAAACATGGGTTAGGTGAAGACCACCTGGATGGGAGTGTGGGGAGACAGAGTGGGTGAAATGCAAGGGTGACGGCCTCTGTGAGGCTCAGCTCCCTGGGTGACTGGTGGGGACGGTGCTGCCAGGTGCAGGAGTTCACGCTCCAGCTTCTAAGAGTGGGCTGGCCACCCAGATGAACGAGCTCAGCAGTGCTTTGTCTGACCTGCTCACAAGACAAATGCAGCTCTTCTGGCTTCTTCAGCGTGTTTTTTCCTGACTCTGTGGCTGCTGGATGGGGGCAGGGAACCTTCCAACGCAACTGCTTTTCAGCCATCTGGTCTACAATGCAATGCTGTGAGGTTTTGGCCCATCATAATTTAATGCCAGCCTAGCTTCTTTCTCACCCTGTCCTTAGGGTTAGGATGCCCAGGGACTGCTTCCAGAAATGAAATCATGTTGTGGGGACATGCAGGACCTACTGAACCCCACTGAGTTCCATGCTTCAGTATGGCAGTCCTGGCAGAGAGAGGTTCTGCTGTGCAGAGCACCTCTTGCATCGTCAAGCAATTTGAGTATTTTAAAGCAATAGCTCATCAGAGATCCTGCCCCCTATGTATATCCTTATCTAGTTCTGAAACTTACTTAGGTATATTTTCAGTTAAAGGAGGCCTTTACACAGCACAGCCCCACACAGGGGCCCTCATGGGGACTCTACTATCTATGTGACAATAAAATTTTACCCAAGCGCCCTGACTCCTTTTTAAGAAACTTCAATGGGATACAATTTACATGCCACACAAGTCACCTATTTAAAGTGCATGATTCATTGTGTTTTAGTATGTTCACAGGACTGTGTAATCATCATCACATATAATGTTAGGATATTTTTGTCCCCCTTTAAAGAAACCCGACACCCATCAGCAGTCAGCTGTCATGTCCCCCACCTCAAGATCCCCTTGTTCCAGCCCCAGGCAGCCACGAATCGACTTTCTATTGCTATGAATTGGCCTATTCTGGACATTTTACTTAAATGGAAGCATACAGTATGTGGTCCTTTGAGACTGGCTTCTTTCCCCCGCCTAATATATTCAAGGATCATCCACATTGTAGCACGTATTTGCAGAATATTATGGTTAAATCACATTCCATTGTATGGATATATCACATTTTGTTTACCCATTTGTCAGGTAATGGTCATTGTGCTGTTTCCATTTTGGGGTGAGTATGAATACAGCTATGAACATTTGTGTACAAGTTTTTGTGTGGACATACATTTTCATTTCTCCTGGGCATACCCCTAGGAGTAGAATTGCCAGGTCCTGTGGAAATTCTGTTTAATCGTTTGAGAAATTGCCAGACTGTTTTCCAAAGCACCATTTTGCATTCCCACCAGGAGTGTTTGAGGGGTGCAATTTCTTCACATGCTTGTCAACACTTGTTACTGTCCACCTTTTTGATCCTATCCATAGAGGTGGGTGAGAAAGGGGCGCTCATTGTGGCTTTCATTTGCATTTTCCTGATGACTACTGATACTGAGTATCTTTTCATGTGCTCAGTGGCCACTCGTATGTCTTCTTTGGAGAATGTCTATTCAATGCCTTTGTCCTTAAATGATTTCCTATTATTGAATTGTAATAGTTCTTTATATATTCTAGATAAAAGGCCCTTATCAGATATATAATTTTCCAATATTTTCTCCCTCTTTGTGGGTTGTCTTTTCACTTTCTTGATGGTATCACCTGCAGCAAAAACATTTTTAATTTTGAGGTGGTCCTAAATCTATTTCTTCTTGTGTCACTTGTCCTTACTTGACTACTTTTGATAGTACAGATGCTTGACTTTATATGGTTCTTTAACAATTTTCAAAGCATTTTCTTTTCAAGCTCCTCCTCTGAGCCTCACAATAAACCTATAATAGGAAAGCCAGGTATCATTATGTCCACTTTACAGAAGGCAAAAGAGAGAGGTGAAATTTCCTGCTCAAGGCTGCACACCTACTTAGTGGAGGAGAGAGGCTGGAATTAGCTGTCGGGCGCCTAATGCTAACCTGTGTTCTCTGAGAAGCCAAACATTCCCAGGAAGTTGGGTAAATTATCAGCCTTTCTGGCCTCAGTCAAGAACATCTAGATAACGTCGCCAAATGAAACAGAATGGGGTGTAAACTTTAGAATCAGATAGACCCAGATGGATATTTTATCTCCATCTTGGTGGCTGTGTGACCTTGGGAAAGTTACTTAACCTCTCTAAGCCTCAGCTGCTTCATTGGTATTAAGGGGGTGATAACAGTGCTAACCTCATAGGGTTGCTGGTGAACTAAGTGAGAAAACACACGTAAGGTTCTTAATTAGCACAGTGCCTACCATTTAACAAGTGCTTCATAAATCTAAGTCAACATTATTCTTTAATTTTTGATAACTGTAATACTTCTTCCAACTTGGTAGCCTTGACAAGTAGAAATTCCTCCAGGTTGCCTGCATTCTTAACTTGCATTACCCCTCTGGTCATTTCACAGGATTACAAAATGTGTGATCAGGAAGGAAACTGGGCGGCCAGCTAGTCTGACTCCCCAGAAAAGGGAAGCAGCATGACATGTCCAAGACCACACAGCACATGAGCTTTCCAACACTACTTCCTAGAAGTCTCCTCTTTCATTTCCACACACCTGGCTGTTTTTGCGCAAAGCTCCAGACAGCTATGATCTTGAACAAGGTCAAAGGAAGCTAACAAGGGAGGCTGGAGGGGCCTGGAGAGATAGCAGCACCTGTCTCGGCTCTGCCGTCATGATTGTCTCCTGAAAACCCTCCTCCAAACCCAATCTCTATCTGAATAAACCCATTCCATTTCTCACTTGTGTTTAAACCAAATAAAGTGAGCTTCTGAATGTCAGCAGCATGTGGTGTTTAATTTGAATCTCACCAAGGAACACAAGACTTAAGGATGATGAGCAAAAGGGATTTTGCATCTGAGACGTGGACTCGTGGCTGTACCAGCTCAAGCTGTGATCTTGTTAGCTGTTGTAAAGCAGGCTGGGCTTGTTCCTTAGATAAGGACTCTCATGGAAAACGTGTAAAATGCTATTCAGGTGTTTCTGCAAGAAGTGCTGGTCCTCAGTGCCTTTTCAAAGGCCATGTAATAGAGCATAGCTGATAGACTGTTCCCAGACAGGGGACAGCGACCACAACTAAAATAAGCAAAAACACAGTAAGGCCATGCATGTGTCTTAGTAAGAAGCCCCGAGGAGAGGCATTTCCAGGACTCACTAATTCAGAGGTTCTGGCCTCCCCAGGACCCAGGTTCTTTCTATCTTTTCTCACTGCCATCCTCGGCTTGTCTCCAGGCTGACTCTCCTTGCTGTATGTACCAAGACAGCTGCTATAGTCATCACAGGCAGAGGACGATGACCAGAGCAAGAAGCATTCCTCTCTGTTTTTCTTTGTTATGTAGACCACCCCTTGTGCCCCACTGGCTTGAATTATAACACATGTCCATGACTACACCAGCTCCATAGAAAGGCTAATAAGACCTCTGAGACAGGCTAACCATCAAGGATCACCCCTGAGGACTGGAGATGGGCCAACCTCCCCTGAAGAACCTGGTACTCAGTGTAGGGTGAACCGAATAGGAGTTATCTTTGGAAGGAAGAGGAGGGTACCTGTTGGACAGGCAATCAATGGTGTCTTTCTCAGACAGAAAGCCTGCTCCATCAGGAAATCCTGGGCATAGCAACGAACCCAACTGGCCCGATACCAGCTACATGACCAACAAGGTTAGCTTGGCAGCTCACCCCAGCTAAGATTCCAGGAGACAGTTGTGCAGTTTTAAAACCTGCACACCTGGGCACTAGTCACAGCTGTGCTGACAATGTCCCTAGGGGTTTCCACCTTATCATCTATCAAGAAATGGGCTTAGCAGCATTGCAGGAAATGTTAAAAGGGCTGCTTTAAGCAGAGGAAAGAGAAAAACAACCTAACTAATGAAGACCAGGAACATAAATAACAAAATAGCAATAACTATGCACCTATCAATAATCACATTAAATATAAATGGACTGAATGCTCTAATCAAAAGACATAGGGTGGCTGAGTGGATAGAGAAAGCAAGACCCTTGCATATGCTGTATACAAGAGACTCACCTTAGATCAAAAGACACATACAGGCTGAAAGTAAAGGGATGGAGTAAAATATTTCAGGCAAATGGAACCAAGAAAAAAGCTGGAGTAGCGATACTTATATCAGATAAAATGGACTTTAAATTGAAGAACAAAATGAAGGTCAAAGAAGGGCACTTCATAATAATAAAGGGATAGATCCAACAAGAGGACATAATCCTAGTAAACATCTATGCACCTAACATAGGAGCCCCTAAATATATAAAATAGATTTTGACAGACATAAAGACAGAGATCAACAGTAACACTATTATAGTAGAGGACTTCAACACCCTGCTGTCACCAATGGACAGATCCTTCAGACAGAAAATCAACACGGAAACAGTGGCCTTAAAAGATACTTTAGCCCAACTGGATTTAATCGATATTTTCAGAGCATTTCACCCCAAAGCTATGGAATATACATTCTTCTCAAGTGCACATGGAACATTTTCCAAGATACACCACATGCTAGGCCACAAAACAAGTCTCAATAAATTTAAGAAGATGGAAATCATATCAAGAGTTTTCTCTGACCACAATGCTATGAAACTAGAAATCAATCACAAGAAGAAATCCGGACAGCACAAAAATACATGGAGGCTGAATAACATGCTACTAAATAGCAGGTGGGTAAAAAATGAGATCAAGGAGGAAATCAAAAGATACCTTGAGACAAACGAAAATGAAAACACCACAACCCAAAATCTCTGGGATGCAGCGAAAGCTGTCCTAAGAGGGAAGTTCATAGCAGTGCAGGCTTACCTAAAGAAGCAAGAAAAATTTCAAATCAACAGGTTATCCTTA
>NW_017731900.1:61239-64603 GCF_001890085.2 Hipposideros armiger | reverse complement strand
CCATATGATCTCACTTATACATGGATTCCAAAAAAATTGAATAAATGAGAAATGTAAACAGAAATAGTCTCAGAGACACAGAGGAAAAACTGAGGGTTGCTAGTTGGGAGGGAGTGGGGATGAAGGAGAAGGGGAAGGGATGAGATAATATAAATTGGTAACTACAATATGGCCTCAGAGATAGAAAAGACAGTCTGGGGAATATAATCAATAATGTTGTAAATATTTTTTAAGGGGCCAGATGGACTCATGTCTTTTAGGGAGACCACTTCATAGTCGGTGTAGAGGCCTGACCACTGCACTGTATTTCTGAAGCTGATGTTGAGTAATAATGTATGTCAACTATAATTATATATACACATAGTCATGCGACGTGGAGTAGAGTGTGGAAATGGAGTGAATGGAATTGTAATAGATAAGCATGATATCGGGGGGTGGAAGGGCAGTAGATGGGGGAGGGGAGTTGTTTCTGTGAGAAGGGTGAAAAGGATAACTATTGCATTGTTCTGTACATCTGAAACTAACAATAAAAAAACATTTTAAAGGAAAGAATGATTACATAAACATTTCATTATTGTTTATTATACAGAGGGTGTCAAAAAATGTATATGCATTTTAAGAAAGGAAAAAACTATTAAAATTGTAATACTCAATATATACCGATAAGAAAAGATGAATACAAGTGACGTTTGACTTCTGCAATTACAAGCGTCCAGACACTTCTGATTATGGCGAACTACTGTTTGAGCAACGTTGACCAAAGGGTCCATTTGAATACATTTTTTTTTGGTTCCCCTAGTACATGTAATTCATTTTAAATTGTTAGTTAATGTGATTGGAGGCAATGTTATTGGATAAAAATGATGGGTTTCTGGTTACTTAGATGGACCTTTTACATTAATTCCTACAGAAATAATTTTCCTTTATAACTCTTCTTGAATTAAACTCTTTCCCTGAAAAAAACATAGAAAATACACTATATATTAGACAATAGTATTGTATCAATGCTATATTTTCTGAATTTAATATCTGTTCTGTGTTTATGTAGGAGTTATTCTGTTTTTAGTATATATGTGCTTAAGCACTTACGTTGAAGTGTTATGATCTCAAAAGTTCAGAAAAATAATAAGAATTATAAGAAGAAAAGAAGAATATGCCAATATATTAACAATTGGGGAATTTAGGTGAAATATATTCAGAAGATCATTATACTGTTGTCAAAATGTTTGCAGATTAGAGATTTTTTTGTTCAAAGTAAAATATTTTGAAAAAACACCTGTTTTATTACACTTCTTAAAAATTCTGTCATTAAAATATGACTGTTTCTTCCTTTAAAAAAAAAAAAGAAATGGACTTGGACTAGATGTCTAAGGTCCCTCTCACTTCCAATATCCTGTAGCGAATCTACAATTAAAAAGAAAAAACCTGACTCTGGGTGGTGAACACACAATGTGACATACGGATTATGTATTACAGGACTGTACATCTGGAATCTATGTAACTTTACTAACAATTGTCACCCCAATAAACTTTGATTAAAAAAATAATAATAAAAAAAAGAAAAAAAGAAAAAAAACCCCAGTGAGCCTCATTTTAGTTACTCATCCCTAGAAATGCCTAATATCAGAAATTCTAACTAGAAGCTACGTTAATTTCTATGTTCATTCTTTTTCTTTTCAATATTCAGGATGATGAGTGGTGGGTGGGCCAAGTAAAAGCCAGAGCACACTGGAGGCAGAAGGCATGGATGATAGTTGGTCCCGAGCTGACTGTAACACACTGTCTTGTGTTCAATTCCTGACTGTACATGTAGGATGACAGTGTCACCGTCAAGTCTATGCCGAATGCCTAGCTTCACCACTCTTGGCGTCTAGGTAATCAATCAGAAACACTGCCTTGGCAGCTATGCACTGAGCCTCTGACATGCCGAGCGTTGTGTTGCGGGGTAAGAGGGGGGGCTGGAGGTTCTCCTCGTGCTGGGTGTAACATGAGTTGGAGGATGAGCCAAAGGCATTATCTGCCTGAAGTCCAGTCACTTCCAAAGCACTTTCGATTTTCGTTTCAGGTCAGTGAGGGTTTTTTTGCCATTAAGGATGGACAGTGCCCCTTGCGTTGCACTGCTGCTTAGCTCTCACTCCATGCCTGGCACTTAGCTGAGTGCGGTGGGGGCAAGAAGCACCATGTGCACCACCCATGGCCTCAAAGCTGGAGGGCCTGGAATACTGTTCATAAGAACACAGTGGGGCCGGCCGAGTGGCNATAATTTCCTAGAAGCATACAACCTTCCAAAGCTAACTCAAGAAGAAACAGAAAATCTGAATAAACTGATTACCACCAAGGAAATTGAATCAGTAATCAACAAGCTCCCAACAAACAAAAGCCCGGGACCAGATGGCTTCACAAGTGAATTTTACCAAACATTCAAAAAAGCATTATCACCTATTCTTCTCTAACTATTCCAAAAAATCCAGAAAGAGGGAAGGCTCCCAAACTCTTTCTATGAAGCCACGATCACCCTGATTCCAAAAACAAAGACAATACAAAAAGGGAAAGCTACAGGCTGATATCTCTGATGAACATAGATGCAAAAATCCTCAACAAAATCTTAGCAAACAGAATTCAGCAATATATTAAGAAGATCATACAGGAGGGTTTCATCCCTAATATGCAAGGGTGGTTCAACATCCGCAAATTAATTAATGTGATACACAACATTGACAAAAATAAAAATAAAAATCATATGGTCATATTAATAGATGCAGAAAAAGCATTTGACAAAATACAGCAGCCATTTATGATAAAAACTCTTAGCAAAGTGGGAATAGGGGGATCATATCTCAACATAATAAAAGCCATATATGATAAACCCACAGCTAACATCATACTCAACGGGGAAAAGCTAAAACCATTCCCTTTAAGATCAGGAACAAGACAAGGCTGTCCACTTTCTCCACTTTTATTCAACATAGTCCTGGAAGTTCTAGCCACAGCAATCAGACAAGAAAAATAAATAAAAGGCATCCACATCGGCAAGGAGGAAGTAAAATTGTCATTATACGCAGATGACATGATACTATCTATATATAGAGAACCCCAAGAACTCCATCAAAAAACTAGTAGAACTAATAGACGAATTCAGTAAGGTAGCAGGATACAAAATCAATACTCAGAAATCAGTTGCATTTGTATATACCAATAATAAATTCTCGGAAGGAGAAATTAAGAAAACAATTCCATTTACAATCGCTTCAAGAACTATAAATACTTAGGAATAAATTTAACCAAAGACGTAAAAGACCTGTACTCTGAAAACTATAAGACACTGAAGAAAGAAATAAAAGAAGATACAAACAAATGGAAAAAC
>NW_017731900.1:51792-55082 GCF_001890085.2 Hipposideros armiger | reverse complement strand
GCAATGATGGTGCCAACTTGGGCCAATGAAGCAACATCCTCCACAACTAGATGAAGAACAAAAGGACAGCAACTTGTCTGTTCCCCTTCCCCCAATTCCCCAGCACTGTTCCCATCCCCCAATTCCCCATTAAAAATCTTAAAAAAAAAAAAAGAACACAGTGCATACCACGTGCTAAATTCTGATAAAATTCTTCGTCTTAAGGGTTTAGAGACCAGGGGAATGATGAGGGCTGGACCTTTCAAGCCAGCAGTCCCTGGAGGAAGTGGTACCTGAGCAGGGCACTCGGTGTGACAGAGGATTTAGCTGGGAGAACAGAGAAGGGGTGGGATAATGGGTGGGAAGCCAGAGACCAGCCAGGACACGGGGGCTCAAAGGGCGGATGAGAAGGGCCAAGTAAAAACAGGCTCAGACCTGGCGGTGGAACCATTTATTCTTTGATTTTATAGAGTCTGGCACCCAAAAGCCCTTCTATTTAGACATTTGGGTGATGATGATAAAAGCTTAAAAAAATAGATTGGGAGTGACCGATTTCCTGTACCGTGTGAAGTGGAAACTCTATATGCAAATACATGTAATGTAAAATAGGAAGATTTCTGAGTAGACGCTAATGGGAAAAAAGCTGGATCAGGGGTCTCCAGCCCCACTTGGGAGTGGCCACTGCTGGAGTGGGAGGCAACTGAGTCAAGGAGGCCCTCCGAACACTGGGATCCCTCTCTCTCCCCGGCCAACTCTGCAGAGGCTGAGCCCCCAGTACAGCACTCAGATTGACGCTCAGGACTGAAAGCGACACCCATATGCAGAAGCTGACAGCTGAACCTGGGAGAGGGAAATTATGACAATGACATTTCATTCAAGGAAAGGAACATCAGAACCAGGCCTTTGTTTCTTTAAGGTTTGCTGACACTAGAAAGGTTGTTTTACGGGCAGGCTGAGCAAAGAGAGAAAAAGGAAGGGAGGAGGTAGCAAGAAAAAGAAGGGGAGGGGAGAGATAAACTAGATGGTGGTCAATAGAATTTTATTGGCTTTATTATTCCTGAGTATGGTGCCAAGAAGTCTGAGCTCTGTGCCTCTCCAGTTCCACGGTCACAGAGAATGTGAACCATCCTGCTCCCGGAAATGAGCCTTCTGCTAAAAGGAGCAGCAGCATCACTAAGCATCACACAGCCGTTCAACGAAACCTCAGTCCAGGCCTGGCCTGATTTCATGGCGTTCTCCCAGCAAGGTCTGACTGGTCTCTTGCATCAAGGCCCTGGAACAGACCAAGCCTGAAGGTCTGTGGCCCGTTCTTTCGCTGAACACACATCGAAGGCTTAGGAATCTGGGGACAGGCAGGAGGACTAAAATGTGCTGGAAATGGTCCTTCCCTATGGGGAGCTCCCCACTGAAGCTAAGGCTTGTCTGTGATCAGAATTTCTCTTCTTCAAAGGTAGTCCCACTGTTTTTCTAATGGTCAAATGACTTAGGGAGTTCGCAGGAGCGTTTGGGTAAAAGGAGGAAGAGAGGACAGGAGGAAGGGATGCAGCCAGATATCAGAGCACGCCTGGCAAGGTGTGTCTCAGTTCATTCCAAGGAGTGAAGAGTATCGGGACCGCGGAGTGGCATATGAGAGAACACACTCCATCAGGATCTTTAACACCTTAAAAGACCTTTCCAGATGCTAAATAAGGTCAGTGACACAGCTTTCCCAAGCCTTGGAGCCAGGACCTGCCATATCATTGGCAGGGCCCATTGCAAAAGCGGTATATAAGCCGCTTGTTCAAAAAAGCAGGAAAAAAAAAGTCATTATGGGTAGTAAGATATAAAGCTTCCTCCTTTTTTCCATCGTCTCTCAATTGGCCACAGCATTTTTTATTTGCTGTTTCCTGTCACGCTTTCTGGGCACCGGGATGCTTGTGGGCGAGGACAGACCTTACAGGCATCTGGGGAACTCATCATGCAGTGACCTGGCTGGGGGTGGGGGTTGCGGGGATAGTGAAATGGAGCCAGGCATCTCCCCTCCCCACAGCCCACCACCTCAACCAGCGTGGGGAAGGGTAGCCCCTAAGGGTATTGTGACCTTCTCACCAGGACACACAAAGCACCTACCTGCATTAGGGTAGGGGAGAGGCTCACTTCTAGAAAACCTGCTCATTGAATGGGCCTCAGCACTGCCAGCTTGAGGCAGACAGGACCACCAAGATGCCCCAGGCATGAGTGCCCTACTCCAACCTCTAGTGTGCCCACACTCCCTTGGGGGTGCAGGATGGCAGCAGTTGCTGTGTGGAGTGGACAGGGGTACACTGGTGGGGTCAGGGCACCAGGCAGGGGAGTGGGCAGCTGAGAATCCAGCCCTGGGTGGCGGGGCCACACGTGAGCCAAGGTTCTAAGCCGCTGTAGAACTGTCTCCTGTCCCAATGGACTTCACTTATGAAACACAAA
Source organism: Hipposideros armiger (assembly GCF_001890085.2). Taxonomy (NCBI): domain Eukaryota; kingdom Metazoa; phylum Chordata; class Mammalia; order Chiroptera; family Hipposideridae; genus Hipposideros; species Hipposideros armiger. Next base: position 52,661 of record NW_017731900.1, on the reverse strand, counting down.
TTCAAAGACCAAACTATTAAGACTCTCAAGAGGGCAACCGCAGAGTATTAAGCCCAGTGTGGACCGTCTGCACATGGGGCCTTATGAGGCTGCACAGGGGTGCTGGCCCGGGGTGCTGGTCCTGCCTGCAGCCGCAGGTTTCTTCTACCTGCGTCATCTTCTCAAACAACATGCCCACTGAACAGGCTACCTTCCAGGCTCCTGGGATCCTAGTCTTCTGAGGGGCCAGATCCCGCCTGTAACCTACCCAGCTACCTCTCTGCTTACGCTCCCTGAGTTGCTCACTAATGTAAAGGTGGAAGAAAATTTCAGACTGTCTCCAGGTAACCAAGGTGGTGACAGTTTTAGAAGCTCAAAGGAGGCTCTGTGGAGACAGGATTTTACGCAAGTGGGAGTCTCGTGTAATTAAAATAACTTTGAATTAAAATTGCCACTTCAGTAATTGCTTTTATATTGTAATATTTACTATCATTGCCATTGTGTAACTTATCTCGTTAATTGCTGTTGGAGAAAAGTTAGGCAATGAATAATTAACACGATGTGATAACCGAGGGAGTCCTAGGGCTTAAAAAAATAGAACTTGAAAGCAAGTGTCACCCAGGGCTGTTAATGACAGCCTCACAGCTCGCTGGCCACATGCTAGGAGGCTAACTCTTAGCCTGTCACCTGCAGTTCTTGGGGGACACCAGAAAGATCTCTCTGGCCTCATCGCAGATGAGGATACAGAGAAGAGGTCAGTTCTCCTCAATGGTGGGAAGAAAAAGCTTCCCCTTTATCAAAACAGACAGCACTTGGCACAAATAACTCAGTGAAACACAAATTAGAAATGGCACCAACAGGTCAGTATGGCGCTGGGACAACAAGCCATG